>NW_027620448.1:0-22410 GCF_964198595.1 Lampetra fluviatilis | reverse complement strand
ACCCACCCACCCACTCACCCACTCACTCACTCACCCACCCACTCACCCACCCACTCACTCACCCACCACCCACTCACCCACCCACTCACCCACTCACCCACCCACCCACTCACACACCCACTCACTCACTCACCCACTCACCCCACCCACCCACTCACCCACTCACTCACCCACTCACTCACCCACTCAACCACTCACTCACCACCCACTCACCCACTCACTCACCCACTCAACCCACCCACTCACCCACTCAACCACTCACTCACCCACTCACCCACCCACCCACTCACTCACCCACTCACCCACCCACTCACCCACCCACTCACCCACTCACCCACTCACCCACTCACCCACCCACCCACTCACTCACCCACTCACCCTCCCACTCACCCACCCACCCACTCACCCCACCCACTCACCCACTCACCACTCACTCACCCACTCACCCAGCACCCACCCACTCACCCACCCACTCACCCACTCACCCACCCCCACTCACTCCACCCACTCACCCACTCACCCACTCACCCACTCACCACCACCCACTCACCACCCACTCACCACTCACTCACTCACCCACTCACCCACTCACACCCACCCACTCACTCACCCACTCACTCACCCACCCACTCACCCACTCACTCACCCACCCACCCACCCACTCACCCACTCACTCACCCACCCACCCACCCACTCACCCACTCAACCACCCACCACTCACCCACTCACTCACTCACTCACCCACCCACTCACCCACTCACTCACCCACCCACTCACCCACTCACCACACCCACCCACTCACCCACTCACCCACCCACTCACCCACTCACTCACCCCTCACTCACCCACTCACCCATTCACTCACCCACTCACCCACTCACTCACCCACCCACTCACCCACCCACCCACCCACTCACCCACTCACCCACCCACCCACTCACCCACTCAATCACCCACCCACTCACCCACTCACTCACCCACCCACTCACCACTCACCCACTCACCCACCCACTCACCCACTCACTCACCCACTCAACTCACCCACTCACCCACTCACTCACCCACAACTCACCCACTCACTCACACTCACCCACCCACTCACCACTCTCCCCACTCACTCACCCCACTCACCCACCCACCCACTCACTCACCCACTCACCACCCACCCACTCACCCACCCACTCACCCACTCACCCACTCACCCACCCACCACCCACCCACCCACTCACTCACCCACTCACCCACCCACCACTCACCCACCCACTCACCCACTCACCACTCACTCACCCACTCACTCACTCACTCACCCACCCACTCACCACACTCACTCACCCACCCACTCACCCACTCACCCACCACCCACTCACCCACTCACCCACCCACTCACCCACTCACTCACCCCACTCACTCACCCACTCACCCACTCACTCACCCACTCACCCACTCACTCACCCACCCACTCACCCACACCACCCACCCACTCACCCACTCACCCACCACCACCCACTCACCACCACTCTCCACCACCCACTCACCCACTCACTCACCCACCACACTCACACCCACTCACCCACTCACCCACCACTCACCCACTCACCTCACCCCACTCACTCACCCACTCACCCACTCACTCACCCACCACTCACCCACTCACTCACCCACTCACCCACCCACTCACCCCACTCACCCACCTCACTCACCCACTCACCCACCCACCCACTCACTCACCCACTCACCCACCCACTCACCCACCCACTCACCCACTCACCCACTCACCCACCCACTCACCCACCCACCCACTCACTCACCCACTCACCCACCACCCACTCACCCACCCACTCACCCACTCACTCACCCACTCACTCACCCCACTCACCCACCCACTCACCCACCCACTCACCCACTCACCCACCCACCCACCCACCCACTCACCCACCCACTCACCCACTCACCCACTCACCCACCCACTCACCCACCCACTCACCCACTCACTCACTCACCACTCACCCACTCACTCACCCACTCACTCACTCACCCACTCACCTCACTCACCCACCCACTCACCCACTCACTCACCCACTCACCCACTCACCCACTCACTCACCCACCCACCTCACCCACTCAACCACTCACTCACCCACTCACCCACTCACCCACCCACCACTCACCCACCCACTCACCCACTCACTCACCCACTCACTCACTCACCCACTCACTCACTCACCCACCCACTCACCCACCCACTCACCCACTCACCCACTCAACTCACCACTCACCCACCACCCACCCACTCACTCACTCACTCACCCACCCACTCACCCACCCACTCACCCACTCACACCACCACTCACCCACTCACCCACCCACCCCACTCACCCACTCACCCACTCACTCACCCACTCACTCACCCACTCACCCACCCACCCACTCACCCACTCACCCACCACTCACCCACTCACTCACCCACTCACTCACCCACTCACCCACTCACTCACCACCCACTCACCCACTCACTCACCCAACTCACCCACCCAATCCCCACTCACCCACTCACTCACCCACTCACCCACCCACCCACTCACTCACCCACTCACCCACCCACTCACCCACCCACTCACCCACTCACCCACTCACTCACCACCACTCACCCACCCACCCACTCACTCACCCACTCACCCCACCCACTCACACCACCACTCACCCACTCACTCACCCACTCACCCACCCACTCACCCACCCACTCACCCACACTCCACCACCCACCCACCACACCCACTCACTCACCCACTCACCCACACCACTCACCCACCCACTCACCCACTCACCCCACCCACTCACCCCACTCACCCACTCACCCACCCACTCACCCACCCACTCACCCACTCACTCACTCACCCACTCACCCCACTCACTCACCCACTCACTCACTCACTCACCCACTCACTCACCCACCCACTCACCCACTCACTCACCCACTCACCCACTCACTCACCCACCCACTCACCCACTCACCCACTCACTCACCACTCACCCACTCACCCACCCACTCACCCACCCACTCACCCACTCACTCACTCACCCACTCACCCACTCACTCACCCACTCACTCACTCACCCACTCACTCACCCACCCACTCACCCACCCACTCACCCACTCACCCACTCACTCACCCACTCACCCACCTCCCACTCACACCCACTCACCCACCCACTCACCCACCCACTCACCCACTCACCCACTCACTCACCCACCCACTCACCCACTCACCCACTCACTCACCCACTACCCACTCACCCACCCACTCACCCACCCACTCACCCACTCACTCACTCACCCACTCACCCACTCACTCACCCACTCACTCACTCACCCACTCACTCACCCACCCACTCACCCACTCACTCACCCACTCACCCACTCACTCCACCCACTCACTCACCCACTCACCCACCCACTCACCCACCCACTCACCCACTCACCCACTCACTCACCCACTCACCCACTCACCCACCCACTCACCCACCCACTCACCCACTCACTCACCCACTCACTCACCCACCCACTCACTCACTCACCCACTCACTCACTCACACCACCCACTCACCCACCCACTCACCCACCCACTCACCCACCCACTCACACCACCCACTCACCCACTCACCCACCACACTCACCCCACTCACCACCCATCCCCACTCACCACTCCCCACCCCCCCCCACCCCCCACTCACCCACCCACTCACCCACCACCCACTCACTCACCCACTCACCCACTCACTCACCACTCACTCACTCACTCACCCACTCACTCACCCACCACTCACCCACTCACTCACCCACTCACCCACTCACTCACCCACCCACTCACCCACTCACTCACTCACTCACCCACCCACCCACTCACCCACTCACCCACCCACTCACCCACCCACTCACCCACTCACCCACCCACTCACTCACCCACTCACCCACTCACCCACTCACCCACTCACCCACCCACTCACCCACTCACCCACTCACTCACCCACCCACTCACCCACTCACCCACCCACTCACCCACTCACCCACTCACCCACCCACTCACCCACTCACTCACTCACCCACTCACCACCCACTCACTCACCCACCCACTCACCCACCCACTCACCCACCCACTCACTCACCCACTGACCCACTCACTCACCCACTCACTCACCCACTCACCCACTCACCCACCCACCCACCCACTCACCCACCCACCCACTCACCCACCCACTCACCCACCCACCCACCCACTCACTCACCCACTCACCCACCCACTCACCCACTCACTCACCCACCCACTCACCCACTCACCCACCCACTCACCCACTCACCCACCCACCCACCCACTCACCCACCCACCCACTCACCCACCCACTCACCCACCCACCCACCCACTCACTCACCCACTCACTCACCCACTCACCCACTCACTCACCCACCCACTCACCCACTCACCCACCCACTCACCCACTCACCCACTCACCCACCCACTCACCCACTCACTCACTCACCCACTCACTCACCCACTCACTCACCCACCCACTCACCCACCCACTCACCCACCCACTCACTCACCCACTTACCCACTCACCCACCCACTCACCCACCCACTCACCCACTCACTCACTCACCCACTCACCCACTCACTCACCCACTCACTCACTCACCCACTCACTCACCCACCCACTCACCCACTCACTCACCCACTCACCCACTCACTCACCCACTCACTCACCCACTCACCCACCCACTCACCCACTCACCCACTCACTCACCCACTCACCCACTCACCCACCCACTCACCCACCCACTCACCCACTCACTCACCCACTTACTCACCCACCCACTCACTCACTCACCCACTCACTCACTCACCCACCCACTCACCCACCCACTCACCCACCCACTCACCCACCCACTCACCCACCCACTCACCCACTCACCCACCCACTCACCCACTCACCCACTCACCCACCCACTCACCCACCCACTCACCCACTCACTCACTCACCCACTCACCCACTCACTCACCCACTCACTCACTCACTCACCCACTCACTCACCCACCCACTCACCCACTCACTCACCCACTCACCCACTCACTCACCCACCCACTCACCCACTCACTCACTCACTCACCCACCCACCCACTCACCCACTCACCCACCCACTCACCCACCCACTCACCCACCCACTCACCCACTCACCCACCCACTCACTCACCCACTCACCCACTCACCCACTCACCCACTCACCCACCCACTCACCCACTCACCCACTCACTCACCCACCCACTCACCCACTCACCCACCCACTCACCCACTCACCCACTCACCCACCCACTCACCCACTCACTCACTCACCCACTCACTCACCCACTCACTCACCCACCCACTCACCCACCCACTCACCCACCCACTCACTCACCCACTGACCCACTCACTCACCCACTCACTCACCCACTCACCCACTCACCCACCCACCCACCCACTCACCCACCCACCCACTCACCCACCCACTCACCCACCCACCCACCCACCCACTCACTCACCCACTCACCCACCCACCCACTCACCCACCCACCCACCCACCCACTCACTCACCCACTCACTCACCCACTCACCCACTCACCCACCCACTCACTCACTCACCCACTCACCCACTCACTCACCCACTCACTCACTCAGCCACTCACTCACCCACCCACTCACCCACCCACTCACCCACCCACTCACTCACCCACTGACCCACTCACTCACCCACTCACTCACCCACTCACCCACTCACCCACCCACCCACCCACTCACCCACCCACTCACCCACCTGGATGTAGTCATCGGAGTCGCTGTCGATGTGCGCCTTGCGGAAGCTGTCGCCATCTGGCTGTGGCCTTGTCAGGAGCCTGAATGGGATGTGGGAGATTCAACATGAACCTCATCATCATCATCAGCAGCAGCAGCAGCATCAGCAGCAGCAGCATCAGCATCATCAGCAGCATCATCATCAGCACCACTCACCACCACCCCCACCACCACCACCACCCCCACCACCACCACCCCCACCACCCCCACCAACAACACCACCACCCCCACCGCCACCACCACCACCACCACAACAACCACCCCCACCACCACCCCCACCACCACCACCACCACCACCCCCACCACCCCCACCACCACCACCACCACAACCACCACCACCACCCCCACCACCACCACCACAACCACCACCACTCACCACCACCACCCCCACCACCACCACCACCACAACCACCACCCTCACCACCCCCACCACCCCCACCACCCCCACCACCACCACCACCACCCCCACCACCACCCCCACCACCACCCCCACCACCACCACCACCACCCCCACAACCACCCCCACCACCACCCCCACCACCACCACCACCACCCCCACCACCACCACCACCACCCCCACCACCACCACTACCCCCATCACCACCACCACCCCCTCCACCACCACCACCACTCACCACCACCACCACCCCCACCACCACCACCACCACCCCCATCACCACCACCACCACCACTCACCACCACCACCACCACCACCACCCCCACCACCACCTCCACCCCCACCACCACCACCACCTCCACCACCACCACCACCACCACCCCCACCACCACCACCACCACCCCCACCACCACCACCACCACCACCTCCACCACCACCACCACCACCCCCACCACCACCACCACCACCTCCCCCACCACCACCCCCACCACCACCCCCACCACCACCACCACCCCCACCACCACCACCACCACCCCCACCACCACCACCACCACCTCCCCCACCACCACCCCCACCACCACCCCCACCACCACCACCACCACCTCCACCACCACCACCACCACCACCACCCCCACCACCACCTCCACCCCCACCACCACCACCTCCACCACCACCACCACCACCCCCACCACCACCACCACCCCCACCACCACCACCACCACCACTCACCACCACCACCACCTCCACCACCACCACCACTCACCACCACCACCACCTCCCCCACCACCACCCCCACCACCACCCCCACCACCACCACCACCACCACCTCCACCACCACTCACCACCACCACCACCCCCACCACCACCCCCACCACCACCACCACCCCCACCACCACCACCACCACCACTCACCACCACCACCAACACCACCACCCCCATCACCACCACCACCACCCCCACCACCACCACCCCCACCACCACCCCCACCACCACCACCACCCCCACCACCACCCCCACCACCACCACCACCCCCACCACCACCACCATCACCACCACCACCACCCCCACCACCACCCCCACCACCACCACCACCCCCACCACCACCACCCCCACCACCACCACTCACCGTGGTAGGAGCGCTTTCCCCCTCGCAGCGGTTGTTGTGGTTGTTGTTGTTGACGTTGCTGCTGCTGCCTGTGGCTTGAGTGCCCTGGGCAGTGCGAGCGGCCGGTTGTGGTGTGGTTGTTGTAGTTGTTGTTGTGGTTGTGGTTGTTGTTGTTGTGGTGGTGGTTGTGGTTGTTGTGGTTGTTGTGGTTTATGTTGTGGTTGTTGTTGTGGTAGTTGTGGTAGTTGTGGTCGTTGTGGTTGTTGTGGTTTATGTTGTGGTTGTGGTTGTGGTCGTGGTTGTGGTGGTGGTTGTGGTCGTTGTGGTTGTTGTTGTGGTTGTTGTTGTGGTTGTGGCGGTGGCGGTTTCGGAGGCGGTTTCGGTGGCATCAGCGCCGGTCTTTTGGTGGTGGCGGTGGTGGCGGTGGTGGCGGTGGTGGCGGTGGTGGCGGTGGTGGCGGTGGTGGCGGTGAATTTATCGGCGGGTGATGGTGATGGTCCCAGCAGCGGTGGTGGCGGTTGTTGTGATTTTGGTTGTGGTGAAAAAAAACCTGGAAGACAGCACCACACAGAGACACATAGACTCACCACCACACAGAGACCCACAGACTCACCACCACACAGAGACCCACAGACTCACCACCACACAGAGACCCATAGACTCACCACCACCACACAGAGACCCATAGACTCATCACCACATAGAGACCCATAGACTCACCACCACCACACAGAGACCCATAGACTCATCACCACACAGAGACCCATAGACTCATCACCACACAGAGACCCATAGACTCATCACCACACAGAGACCCATAGACTCACCACCACACAGAAACCCATAGACTCACCACCACCCAGAGACCCATAGACTCACCACCACACAGAGACCCATAGACTCACCACCACACAGAGACCCATAGACTTACCACCACACAGAGACCCACATACTCACCACCACACAGAGACCCACAGACTCACCACCACACAGAGACCCACAGACTCACCACCACACAGAGACCCACAGACTCACCACCACACAGAGACCCACAGACTCACCACCACACAGAGACCCATAGACTCATCACCACACAGAGACCCACAGACTCATCACACAGAGACCCATAGACTCATCACCACACAGAGACCCACAGACTCACCACCACACAGAGACCCACAGACTCACCACCACACAGAGACCCATAGACTCATCACACAGAGACCCATAGACTCACCACCACACAGAGACCCACAGACTCACCACCACACAGAGACCCATAGACTCACCACCACACAGAGACCCACAGACTCACCACCACACAGAGACCCATAGACTCATCACCACACAGAGACCCACAGACTCACCACCACACAGAGACCCATAGACTCATCACACAGAGACCCAAAGACTCATCACCACACAGAGACCCATAGACTCACCACCACACAGAGACCCACAGACTCATCACCACACAGAGACCCACAGACTCACCACCACACAGAGACCCATAGACTCACTACACAGAGACCCACAGACTCACCACCACACAGAGACCCATAGACTCACCACCACACAGAGACCCACAGACTCACCACCACACAGAGACCCACAGACTCACCACCACACAGAGACCCACAGACTCACCACCACACAGAGACCCATAGACTCACTACACAAAGACCCATAGACTCATCACCACACAGAGACCCATAGACTCACCACCACACAGAGACCCATAGACTCACCACCACACAGAGACCCATAGACTCACCACCACACAGAGACCCACAGACTCATCACCACACAGAGACCCACAGACTCATCACCACACAGAGACACACAGACTCACCACCACACAGAGACCCACAGACTCACCACCACACAGAGACCCATAGACTCACTACACAAAGACCCATAGACTCATCACCACACAGAGACCCATAGACTCACCACCACACAGAGACCCTTAGACTCAACCACCACACAGAGACCCATAGACTCATCACCACACAGAGACCCACAGACTCACCACCACACAGAGACCCACAGACTCATCACCACACAGAGACCCACAGACTCACCACCACACAGAGACCCACAGACTCACCACCACACAGAGACCCATAGACTCATCACCACACAGAGACCCATAGACTCACTACACAGAGACCCATAGACTCATCACCACACAGAGACCCATAGACTCACCACCACACAGAGACCCACAGACTCATCACCACACAGAGACCCATAGACTCAACCACCACACAGAGACCCACAGACTCATCACCACACAGAGACCCATAGACTCAACCACCACACAGAGACCCATAGACTCACCATCACACAGAGACCCATAGACTCAACCACCACACAGAGACCCACAGACTCACCACCACACAGAGACCCATAGACTCACCACCACACAGAGACCCACAGACTCACCACCACACAGAGACCCACAGACTCACCACCACACAGAGACCCACAGACTCACCACCACACAGAGACCCACAGACTCACCACCACACAGAGACCCATAGACTCACCACCACACAGAGACCCACAGACTCACCACCACACAGAGACCCACAAACTCACCACCACACAGAGACCCATAGACTCACCACCACACAGAGACCCACAAACTCACCACCACACAGAGACCCATAGACTCACCACCACACAGAGACCCACAAACTCACCACCACACAGAGACCCACAAACTCACCACCACACAGAGACCCACAGACTCATCACCACACAGAGACCCACAGACTCACCACCACACAGAGACCCACAAACTCATCACCACACAGAGACCCACAGACTCACCACCACACAGAGACCCACAAACTCACCACCACACAGAGACCCACAGACTCACCACCACACAGAGACCCATAGACTCACCACCACACAGAGACCCACAGACTCACCACCACACAGAGACCCATAGACTCACCACCACACAGAGACCCATAGACTCACCACCACACAGAGACCCACAGACTCATCACCACACAGAGACCCACAAACTCACCACCACACAGAGACCCACAGACTCACCACCACACAGAGACCCATAGACTCACCACCACACAGAGACCCACAAACTCACCACCACACAGAGACCCACAGACTCACCACCACACAGAGACCCATAGACTCACCACCACACAGAGACCCACAGACTCATCACCACACAGAGACCCATAGACTCACCACCACACAGAGACCCACAGACTCACCACCACACAGAGACCCACAGACTCATCACCACACAGAGACCCATAGACTCACCACCACACAGAGACCCACAGACTCACCACCACACAGAGACCCATAGACTCACCACCACACAGAGACCCATAGACTCACCACCACACAGAGACCCACAGACTCACCACACAGAGACCCATAGACTCATCACCACACAGAGACCCATAGACTCACCACCACACAGAGACCCACAGACTCATCACCACACAGAGACCCACAGACTCATCACCACACAGAGACCCACAGACTCACCACCACACAGAGACCCATAGACTCACTACACAGAGACCCATAGACTCACCACCACACAGAGACCCATTGACTCATCACCACACAGAGACCCATAGACTCACCACCACACAGAGACCCATAGACTCACCACCACCACACAGAGACCCACAGACTCATCACCACACAGAGACCCACAGACTCACCACCACACAGAGACCCTTAGACTCACCACCACACAGAGACCCATAGACTCATCACCACCACACAGAGACCCACAGACTCACCACCACACAGAGACCCACAGACTCATCACCACACAGAGACCCACAGACTCATCACCACACAGAGACCCACAGACTCACCACCACACAGAGACCCACAGACTCATCACCGCACAGAGACCCATAGACTCACCACCACACAGAGACCCAAAGACTCATCACCACACAGAGACCCACAGACTCACCACCACACAGAGACCCACAGACTCATCACCACACAGAGACCCACAGACTCACCACCACACAGAGACCCACAGACTCATCACCACACAGAGACCCATAGACTCATCACCACACAGAGACCCATAGACTCATCACCACACAGAGACCCATAGACTCACCACCACACAGAGACCCATAGACTCATCACCACACAGAGACCCATAGACTCATCACGACACAGAGACCCATAGACTCACCACCCCACAGAGACCCATAGACTCATCACCACCACACAGAGACCCATAGACTCATCACCACCACACAGAGACCCATATACTCACCACCCAGTGAGTAAGTGAACGGGTGAGTGAGTGGGTGAGTCAGTGAGTGGGTGGGCGAGTGAGTGGGTGAATGGGTGGGTGAGTGGGTGGGTGGGTGAGTGGGTGGGTGATTTGGTGAGTTGGTGAGTGAGTGAGTGGTTGGGTGGGTATATAGGTGGGTGAGTGAGTAAGTGGGTGAACGGGTGAGTGAGTGGGTGAGTCAGTGAGTGGGTGGGCGAGTGGGTGGGTGAGTGAGTGAGTGAGTGGGTGAGTGCGTGAGTGGGTGAGTGAATGGGTGAGTGAGTGGGTGAGTGGGTGGGTGAGTGGATGAGTGAGTTGGTGAGTGAGTGAGCGAGTGAGTGGGTGAGTGAGTGGGTGAGTGGGTGAGTGAATGGGTGAGTGAGTGGATGAGTGAGTGGGTGAGTGAGTGAGTGGGTGAGTGAGTGAGTGAGTGAATTATCGACAGTGCCAGCCTTCCAATCCCCAGCGTGCACCTAGCCTGGCACAGGTGTTTACCTCCTGTCCTGCTCTCCATGTGAGTAGTGAGGTAGTCATCAGGCTGAAGATAGTCACCATCATCACCATCATCGCCATCATCGCCATCATCGCCACCATCATCATCATACTGTTCAGCATCTGTTCACGAATCCCGCACATACAGTCACTAATTACTCAACAACTCACTCACTCACTCAGTCACTCACCATCACCACCATCATCATCATCAGCATCATCAGCATCACCATCATCACCATCACCACCACCACCATCACCACCACCACCATGACCACCACCATCACCACCATCACCATCACCACCATCATCATCATCAGCATCATCAGCATCACCATCATCACCATCACCACCACCACCATCACCACCCCCACCACCACCACCATCACCACCACCACCATGACCACCACCATCACCACCATCACCATCACCACCATCATCATCATCAGCATCATCAGCATCACCATCATCACCATCACCACCACCACCATCACCACCCCCACCATCACCACCATCACCATCACCACCACCACCATCACCACCACCACCACCATCACCACCATCACCATCACCACCACCACCATCATCATCATCAGCATCACCATCATCACCATCACCACCATCACCACCCCCACCATGACCACCGCCATCACCACCATCAACATCAACATCACCACCATGACCACCACCATCACCACCATCAACATCAACATCACCACCACCACCACCTTGACTACCACCACCATCACCACCATCACCACCACCACCATCACCTTGACTACCACCACCACCACCACCACCACCCCCACCACCACCACCCCCACCACCACCACCCCCACCACCACCACCTTGACTACCACCATCACCATGACTACCACCACCATCACCTTGACTACCACCATCACCATGACTACCACCACCACCACCTTGACTACCACCACCACCTCCACCACCATCACCTTGACTACCACCATCACCATGACTACCACCACCACCACCTTGACTACCACCACCACCTCCACCACCATCACCTTGACTACCACCATCACCATGACTACCACCACCATCACCTTGACTACCACCGCTGCAGGCTGACTCCATCATGGGTAGAGGCATCTCCACACGATCATAGAACGTATCACTCCCCCCAGAGCTCCTCCTGGAACACACAAAGATTCACTCAGTCAGTCAGTCAGTCACTCAGTCAGTCAGTCAGTCACTCAGTCAGTCAGTTAGTTAGTCAGTTAGTTAGTTAGTCACTCAGTTAGTCAGTCAGTCAGTCACTCAGTCAGTCACTCAGTCAGTCACTCAGTCAGTCAGTTAGTCAGTCAGTCACTCAGTCACTCCCACCAGAGCTCCTCCTGGAACACACAAAGATTCACTCAGTCAGTCAGTCACTCAGTCAGTCACTCAGTTAGTCAGTCAGTCACTCAGTAAGTCACTCAGTCAGTCAGTCAGTCAGTTAGTCAGTCAGTCACTCAGTCACTCCCCCCAGAGCTCCTCCTGGAACACACAAAGATTCACTCAGTCAGTCAGTCAGTCACTCAGTCAGTCACTCAGTTAGTCAGTTAGTTAGTTAGTCAGTCACTCACTCACTCAGTCACTCAGTCACTCACTCACTCACTAACTCACTAACTCAGTCAGTCAGTCACTCAGTCAGTCACTCAGTTAGTCAGTCAATCAGTCACTCAGTCACTCACTCACTCACTCACTCACTCACTAACTCAGTCAGTCAGTCACTCAGTCAGTCACTCAGTTAGTCAGTCAGTCAGTCACTCAGTCACTCACTCACTCACTAACTCACTAACTCAGTCAGTCAGTCACTCAGTCAGTCACTCAGTTAGTCAGTCAATCAGTCACTCAGTCACTCACTCAGTCACTCCCCCCAGAGCTCCTCCTGGAACACACAAAGATTCACTCAGTCAGTCAGGCAGTCACTCAGTCAGTCAGTTAGTTAGTCAGTTAGTTAGTTAGTCAGTCAGTGAGTCACTCAGTCACTCCCACCAGAGCTCCTCCTGGAACACACAAAGATTCACTCAGTCAGTCAGTCACTCAGTCAGTCACTCAGTTAGTCAGTCAGTCAGTCACTCAGTCAGTCAGTCAGTCACTCAGTCAGTCAGTCAGTCAGTCACTCAGTTAGTCAGTCAGTCAGTCACTCAGTCACTCAGTCACTCCCCCCAGAGCTCCTCCTGGAACACACAAAGATTCACTCAGTCAGTCAGTCAGTCACTCAGTCAGTCAGTTAGTTAGTCAGTTAGTTAGTTAGTCAGTCAGTGAGTCACTCAGTCACTCCCACCAGAGCTCCTCCTGGAACACACAAAGATTCACTCAGTCAGTCACTCAGTTAGTCAGTCAGTCAGTCACTCAGTCACTGACTCACTTAGCCACTCACTCACTCACTCAGTCACTCACTCACTCAGCCACTCACTCACTCACTCAGTCACTCAGTCAGTCACTCAGTCAGTCAGTCACTCAGTCAGTCACTCAGTTAGTCAGTCAGTCAGTCACTCAGTCAGTCAGTCAGTCACTCAGTCACTCAGTCAGTCACTCAGTCACTCCCACCAGAGCTCCTTCTGGAACACACAAAGATTCACTCAGTCAGTCAGTCACTCACTCAGTCACTCACTCAGTCACTCACTCACTCAGTCACTCACTCACTCACTAACTCAGTCACTCACTCACTCACTCAGTCAGTCACTCACTCACTGACTCACTTAGCCACTCACTCACTCACTCAGTCACTCACTCACTCAGCCACTCACTCACTCACTCAGTCAGTCAGTCACTCAGTCAGTCACTCAGTTAGTCAGTCAGTCAGTCACTCAGTCAGTCAGTCAGTCACTCAGTCACTCCCACCAGAGCTCCTCCTGGAACACACAAAGATTCACTCAGTCAGTCAGTTAGTCACTCAGTCAGTCACTCAGTTAGTCAGTCAGTCAGTCACTCAGTCAGTCAGTCACTCAGTCACTCCCACCAGAGCTCCTCCTGGAACACACACAGATTCACTCAGTCAGTCAGTCACTCAGTCAGTCACTCAGTTAGTCAGTCAGTCAGTCACTCAGTCAGTCAGTCAGTCACTCAGTCACTCAGTCACTCCCACCAGAGCTCCTCCTGGAACACACAAAGATTCACTCAGTCAGTCACTCAGTCAGTCACTCAGTTAGTCAGTCAGTCACTCAGTCACTCGCTCACTCATTCACTCCGTCACTCAGTCACTCACTCAGTCAGTCACTCGCTCAGTCACTCAGTCACTCAGTCAGTCAGTCACTCAGTCAGTCACTCAGTTAGTCAGTCAGTCACTCAGTCAGTCAGTCAGTCACTCAGTCACTCCCACCAGAGCTCCTCCTGGAACACACAAAGATTCACTCAGTCAGTCACTCAGTCAGTCACTCAGTTAGTCAGTCAGTCACTCAGTCAGTCACTCAGTCAGTCACTCAGTCAGTCAGTCACTCAGTCAGTCAGTTAGTCAGTCAGTCAGTCAGTCACTCAGTCACTCAGTCACTCCCACCAGAGCTCCTCCTGGAACACACAAAGATTCACTCAGTCAGTCAGTTAGTCACTCAGTCAGTCACTCAGTCACTCCCACCAGAGCTCCTCCTGGAACACACAAAGATTCACTCAGTCAGTCAGTTAGTCACTCAGTCAGTCACTCAGTTAGTCAGTCAGTCAGTCACTCAGTCAGTCAGTCAGTCACTCCCACCAGAGCTCCTCCTGGAACACACAAAGATTCACTCAGTCAGTCAGTTAGTCACTCAGTCAGTCAGGCACTCAGTCAGTCAGTCAGTCAGTCACTCAGTCAGTCAGTCAGTCAGTTGGTTAGTCAGTTAGTTATTTAGTCAGTTAGTTAGTCAGTCAGTCAGTCACTCAGTCAGTCAGTTAGTCAGTCAGTCAGTCAGTTAGTCACTCAGTCAGTCACTCAGTCACTCCCACCAGAGCTCCTCCTGGAACACACAAAGATTCACTCAGTCAGTCACTCAGTCAGTCACTCAGTTAGTCAGTCAGTCAGTCACTCAGTCAGTCAGTCACTCACTCACTAACTCAGTCACTCACTCAGTCAGTCACTCACTCACTGACTCACTTAGCCACTCACTCACTCACTCAGTCACTCACTCACTCAGCCACTCACTCACTCAGTCAGTCAGTCACTCAGTCAGTCACTCAGTTAGTCAGTCAGTCAGTCACTCAGTCAGTCAGTCACTCAGTCACTCACACCAGAGCTCCTCCTGGAACACACAAAGATTCACTCAGTCAGTCAGTCAGTCACTCAGTCACTCAGTTAGTCAGTCAGTCAGTCACTCAGTCAGTCAGTCAGTCACTCAGTCACTCCCACCAGAGCTCCTCCTGGAACACACAAAGATTCACTCAGTCAGTCAGTCACTCAGTCAGTCACTCAGTCAGTCAGTCAGTCACTCAGTCACTCCCACCAGAGCTCCACCTGGAACACACAAAGATTCACTCAGTCAGTCAGTTAGTCACTCAGTCAGTCAGGCAGTCACTCAGTCAGTCAGTTAGTTAGTCAGTTAGTTAGTTAGTCAGTTAGTTAGTCAGTCAGTCAGTCACTCAGTCAGTCAGTCACTCACTCACTAACTCAGTCACTCACTCAGTCAGTCACTCACTCACTGACTCACTTAGCCACTCACTCACTCAGTCACTCACTCACTCAGCCACTCACTCACTCAGTCAGTCAGTCACTCAGTCAGTCACTCAGTTAGTCAGTCAGTCAGTCACTCAGTCAGTCAGTCACTCAGTCACTCACACCAGAGCTCCTCCTGGAACACACAAAGATTCACTCAGTCAGTCAGTCAGTCACTCAGTCACTCAGTTAGTCAGTCAGTCAGTCACTCAGTCAGTCAGTCAGTCACTCAGTCACTCCCACCAGAGCTCCTCCTGGAACACACAAAGATTCACTCAGTCAGTCAGTCACTCAGTCAGTCAGTCACTCAGTCAGTCAGTCACTCAGTCACTCCCACCAGAGCTCCTCCTGGAACACACACAGATTCACTCAGTCAGTCAGTCACTCAGTCAGTCACTCAGTTAGTCAGTCAGTCAGTCACTCAGTCAGTCAGTCAGTCACTCAGTCACTCAGTCACTCCCACCAGAGCTCCTCCTGGAACACACAAAGATTCACTCAGTCAGTCACTCAGTCAGTCACTCAGTTAGTCAGTCAGTCACTCAGTCACTCGCTCACTCATTCACTCCGTCACTCAGTCACTCACTCAGTCAGTCACTCGCTCAGTCACTCAGTCACTCAGTCAGTCAGTCACTCAGTCAGTCACTCAGTTAGTCAGTCAGTCACTCAGTCAGTCAGTCAGTCACTCAGTCACTCCCACCAGAGCTCCTCCTGGAACACACAAAGATTCACTCAGTCAGTCACTCAGTCAGTCACTCAGTTAGTCAGTCAGTCACTCAGTCAGTCACTCAGTCAGTCACTCAGTCAGTCAGTCACTCAGTCAGTCAGTTAGTCAGTCAGTCAGTCAGTCACTCAGTCACTCAGTCACTCCCACCAGAGCTCCTCCTGGAACACACAAAGATTCACTCAGTCAGTCAGTTAGTCACTCAGTCAGTCACTCAGTCACTCCCACCAGAGCTCCTCCTGGAACACACAAAGATTCACTCAGTCAGTCAGTTAGTCACTCAGTCAGTCACTCAGTTAGTCAGTCAGTCAGTCACTCAGTCAGTCAGTCAGTCACTCCCACCAGAGCTCCTCCTGGAACACACAAAGATTCACTCAGTCAGTCAGTTAGTCACTCAGTCAGTCAGGCACTCAGTCAGTCAGTCAGTCAGTCACTCAGTCAGTCAGTCAGTCAGTTGGTTAGTCAGTTAGTTATTTAGTCAGTTAGTTAGTCAGTCAGTCAGTCACTCAGTCAGTCAGTTAGTCAGTCAGTCAGTCAGTTAGTCACTCAGTCAGTCACTCAGTCAGTCACTCAGTCACTCCCACCAGAGCTCCTCCTGGAACACACAAAGATTCACTCAGTCAGTCACTCAGTCAGTCACTCAGTTAGTCAGTCAGTCAGTCACTCAGTCAGTCAGTCACTCACTCACTAACTCAGTCACTCACTCAGTCAGTCACTCACTCACTGACTCACTTAGCCACTCACTCACTCACTCAGTCACTCACTCACTCAGCCACTCACTCACTCAGTCAGTCAGTCACTCAGTCAGTCACTCAGTTAGTCAGTCAGTCAGTCACTCAGTCAGTCAGTCACTCAGTCACTCACACCAGAGCTCCTCCTGGAACACACAAAGATTCACTCAGTCAGTCAGTCAGTCACTCAGTCACTCAGTTAGTCAGTCAGTCAGTCACTCAGTCAGTCAGTCAGTCACTCAGTCACTCCCACCAGAGCTCCTCCTGGAACACACAAAGATTCACTCAGTCAGTCAGTCACTCAGTCAGTCACTCAGTCAGTCAGTCAGTCACTCAGTCACTCCCACCAGAGCTCCACCTGGAACACACAAAGATTCACTCAGTCAGTCAGTTAGTCACTCAGTCAGTCAGGCAGTCACTCAGTCAGTCAGTTAGTTAGTCAGTTAGTTAGTTAGTCAGTTAGTTAGTCAGTCAGTCAGTCACTCAGTCAGTCAGTTAGTCAGTCAGTTAGTTATTCAGTCAGTCAGTCAGTCACTCAGTCAGTCAGTCAGTTAGTCAATCAGTTAGTTAGTTAGTCAGTCAGTCAGTCAGTCACTCACTCAGTCACTCAGTCAGTCAGTCACTCAGTCAGTCACTCAGTCAGTCACTCAGTCAGTCAGTCAGTCAGTCACTCAGTCACTCAGTCAGTTAGTCAGTCAGTCACTTAGTCACTCAGTCAGTCAGTTTGTCAGTCAGCCAGTCAGTCACTCAGCCAGTCACTCAGTCACTCAGTCAGTCACTCACTCACTCACTCACTCACTCAGTCAGTCAGTCACTCAGTCACTCAGTCAGTCAGTCAGTCACTCAGTTAGTCACTCAGTCAGTCAGTCACTCAGTCAGTCTGTCAGTCACTCACTCACTCAGTCAGTCAGTTAGTCAGTCAGTTAGTTAGTCAGTCACTCAGTCAGTCAGTGAGTCACTTAGTCAGTCACTCAGTCAGTCAGTCACTCAGTCAGTCACTCAGTCAGTCAGTCAGTCAGTCAGTCACTCAGTCAGTCACTCAGTCAGTCAGTCACTCAGTCAGTCAGTCAGTCAGTCACTCACTCACTTAGTCAGTCACTCAGTCAGTCAGTCACTCAGTCAGTCACTCAGTCAGTCAGTTAGTCAGTCACTTAGTCAGTCAGTCACTCAGTCAGTCGCTCACTCAGTCACTCACTCACTCAGTCAGTCAGTCACTCACTCACTCATTCAATCACTCACTCAGTCACTCAGTCACTCAATCAGTCACTCACTCAGTCACTCAGTCACTCACTCACTCAGTCACTCAGTCACTCACTCAGTCACTCACTCAGTCACTCACTCACTCACTCACTAACTCAGTCACTCACTCACTCAGTCAGTCACTCACTCACTGACTCACTTAGCCACTCACTCAGTCACTCACTCACTCAGCCACTCACTCACTCAGTCACTCACTCACTCACTCAGTCACTCACTCACTCACTCAGCCACTTACTCACTCACTCAGTCACTCACTCAGTCACTCACTCACTCAGCCACTCACTCACTCAGTCACTCACTCAGTCACTCAGTCAGTCACTCACTCACTGACTCACTTAGCCACTCACTCACTCAGTCACTCACTCACTCAGCCACTCACTCACTCACTCAGTCACTCACTCACTCACTCAGTCACTCACTCACTCAGCCACTCACTCACTCAGTCACAAACTCAGTCACTCAGTCACTCAGTCAGTCACTCACTCACTGACTCACTTAGCCACTCACTCACTCAGTCACTCACTCACTCAGCCACTCACTCACTCACTCAGTCACTCACTCACTCACTCAGTCACTCACTCACTCACTCAGTCACTCACTCACTCAGCCACTCACTCACTCACTCAGTCACTCACTCAGCCACTCACTCACTCACTCAGTCACTCACTCACTCAGTCACTCACTCACTCAGCCACTCACTCACTCAGTCACTCAGTCACTCAGCCACTCACTCACTCAGCCACTCACTCACCCACTCACTCAGTCACTCACTCAGTCACTCAGTCACCCACCCACCCACTCACCCACTCACCCACTCACTCACCCACCCACCCACCCACTCACTCACTCACTCACCCACCCACCACTCACCCACCCACCCCACACACCCACTCACCCACACACTCACTCACACACCCACCCACCCACCCACTCACCCACTCACCCACACACTCACTCACTCACCCACCCACCCACTCACCCACTCACCCCACCCACCCACTCACCCACCCACACACCCACCCACCCACCCACACACCCACCCCACCCACCCACTCACCCACCCACCCACTCACCCACCCACCCACCCACCCACACCACCCACCCACCCACCCACCACCCACCCACTCACTCACCCACCCACCCACTCACCCACCCACCCACTCACCACCCACTCACTCACCCACCCACCCACTCACCCACTCACTCACCCACCCACCCACTCACCCCACTCACTCACTCACCCACCCACCCACCCACTCACCCACTCACTCACCACCCACTCACCCACTCACTCACTCACCCACCCACCCACTCACCCACCCACCCACCCACTCACCACCCACCCACTCACCCACCCACCCACTCACCCACTCACCCACCCACTCACCCACCCACTCACCCACTCACCCACTCACTCACTCACCCCACCCACTCACCCACTCACTCACCCACCCACCCACTCACTCACCCACTCACCCACCCACCCACTCACCCACTCACCCACTCACCCCACCCACCCACTCACCCACTCACTCACCCACCCACCCACTCACCCACTCACCCACTCACCCACCCACTCACCCACTCACCCACCCACCCACCCACTCACCCACTCACTCACCCACCCACCCACTCACCCACTCACCCACTCACCCACCCACTCACCACCCACTCACCCACCCACCCACTCACCCACTCACCCACTCACCCACCCACCCACTCACCCACTCACTCACCCACCACCACCCACTCACCCACTCACCCACTCACCCACCCACCCACTCACCCACTCACTCACCCACCCACCCACTCACCCACTCACCCACTCACCCACCCACTCACCCACCCACTCACCCACCCACCCACTCACCCACCCACCCACCCACTCACCCACTCACCCACCCACTCACCCACCCACCCACCCACTCACCCACCCACCCACTCACCCACTCACCACCCACCCACCACTCACCCACTCACCCACTCACTCACTCACCCACCCACTCACCCACTCACTCACCCACCCACCCACTCACTCACCCACTCACCCACCCACCCACTCACCCACTCACTCACCCACCCACCCACCCACCCACTCACCCACCCACCCACCCACTCACCCACCCACCCACTCACCCACTCACCCACCCACTCACCCACCCACTCACCCACCCACTCACCCACCCACTCACCCACCCACTCACTCACCCACTCACCCACCCACTCACCCACTCACTCACCCACCCACCCACCCACTCACTCACCCACCCACCCACTCACTCACCCACTTACCCACCCACCCACTCACCCACTCACTCACCCACCCACCCACCCACCCACTCACCCACCCACCCACCCACTCACCCACCCACCCACTCACCCACTCACCCACCCACTCACCCACCCACTCACCCACCCACTCACCCACCCACTCACCCACCCACTCACTCACCCACTCACCCACCCACTCACCCACTCACTCAGCCACCCACCCACCCACTCACCCACCAACTCACTCACCCACCCACTCACCCACCCACCCACTCACCCACCCACCCACTCACTCACCCACTCACCCACCCACTCACCCACTCACCCACCTCACCCACCCACCCACTCACCCACCCACTCACTCACCCACTCACTCACTCACTCACCCACCCACCCACTCACCCACTCACCCACCCACTCACTCACTCACTCACTCACCCACCCCACTCACCCACTCACCCACCCACCCCACCCATTCACTCACCCCACTCACCCACTCACCCACTCACCCACTCACCCACCCACCCACTCACCCACTCACCCACCCACTCACTCACTCACTCACCCACCCACTCACCCACTCACCCACCCACCCACCCATTCACTCACCCACT
>NW_027620447.1:92500-100000 GCF_964198595.1 Lampetra fluviatilis | reverse complement strand
CGCTCATTCACGGAAAACTTGGGAAACAAAACCTGCTGACACACACCACTTATGCATCGCATGAAGATTGCCATTGTCCATACACTTGTGCAGGTGCGATGGAAATATTTTCTCGTTTTGGTGTATGCTATATTTTTACAGACAGCTACCGACAAACGGTAGAAATTAGCGGGGATAGGCCTCAGACATTACCCAAAGCTCCGGGAACGTGAGCGACGCAAGACGAATGGGCATTTTAAAGCAGATCTATGGCAGTTACTGACAGTGCCTGGCGTGGGTTACTTGTCTCCGTTGTCGAGAGGGGAAGACGACCCATGTATATGTAAAGGGCGATTTTTTTAGCAACCGTTAAGGCTGTTTTTCCCCTTCACTTGTATCGAGAGGGAAGCAAAGAACATGTATGGCGTGTACGTTTTTTTACGAATTTTCATTAGCAATCTAACGACATGAATTGCGAAGACGTTTTTTGAACAATTGTATTCCTTTCCCAAAACATCGAGTGCTAGTGTATAAAACCGCTAGAGAAAATAAATTGGCAGGCGAAACTTAAAAAGGAGAGACCCATGAACAGCATGGCCAGGCGGCTCACCTCGACGTTTTTCCCCCGAGCAAAGTCCGCCGAGACCCCCTGTATCCCACGGGGATGTACTGGCGTGCACTTAAAGGTTGATGCCGCTCTGTTACTTGGGAAACGAACCACAAGCCAAATCCAGCTAATTTGTGAATGACTTAGCTCTCCTGCTTTCTCGAGAACGTGCTTTTTTCGTCGGATGAAACTTCCACAGGCTTTTCCAGCAGATTTGCACCTGCACTCAAAAAAGTCAAAATTTTTACACATAGACCCCATCAAACGGGAGAAATTGGCCCGGATTGCTCTCATGTGCGTTACGGGGCATCGTTTCTCTCGCGCCGAATTCTCTCGAGCTGGGAAATCGCTCATTTTTGCGTCGCCAAATATCGTACGAACGCCGTGAAACTTCCACAGGCTTTTTCAGCAGATTTGCACGTGCACTCAAAAAAGTCAAAATTTTTACACATAGACCCCATCAAACGGGAGAAATTGGCCCGGATTGCTCTCATGTGCGTTACGGGGCATCGTTTCTCTCGCGCCGAATTCCATCGAGCTGGGAAATCGCTCATTTTTGCGTCGCCAAATATCGTACGAACGCCGTGAAACTTCCACAGGCTTTTTCAGCAGATTTGCACCTGCACTCAAAAAAGTCAAAATTTTTACACATAGACCCCATCAAACGGGAGAAATTGGCCCGGATTGCTCTCATGTGCGTTACGGGGCATCGTTTCTCTCGCGCCGAATTCTCTCGAGCTGGGAAATCGCTCATTTTTGCGTCGCCAAATATCGTACGAACGCCGTGAAACTTCCACAGGCTTTTTCAGCAGATTTGCACGTGCACTCAAAAAAGTCAAAATTTTTACACATAGACCCCATCAAACGGGAGAAATTGGCCCGGATTGCTCTCATGTGCGTTACGGGGCATCGTTTCTGTCGCGCCGAATTCCATCGAGCTGGGAAATCGCTCATTTTTGCGTCGCCAAATATCGTACGAACGCCGTGAAACTTCCACAGGCTTTTTCAGCAGATTTGCACGTGCACTCAAAAAAGTCAAAATTTGTACACATAGACCCCATCAAACGGGAGAAATTGGCCCGGATTGCTCTCATGTGCGTTACGGGGCATCGTTTCTCTCGCGCCGAATTCTCTCGAGCTGGGAAATCGCTCATTTTTGCGTCGCCAAATATCGTACGAACGCCGTGAAACTTCCACAGGCTTTTTCAGCAGATTTGCACGTGCACTCAAAAAAGTCAAAATTTTTACACATAGACCCCATCAAACGGGAGAAATTGGCCCGGATTGCTCTCATGTGCGTTACGGGGCATCGTTTCTGTCGCGCCGAATTCCATCGAGCTGGGAAATCGCTCATTTTTGCGTCGCCAAATATCGTACGAACGCCGTGAAACTTCCACAGGCTTTTTCAGCAGATTTGCACGTGCACTCAAAAAAGTCAAAATTTTTACACATAGACCCCATCAAACGGGAGAAATTGGCCGGGATTGCTCTCATGTGCGTTACGGGGCATCGTTTCTCTCGCGCCGAATTCCATCGAGCTGGGAAATCGCTCATTTTTGCGTCGCCAAATATCGTACGAACGCCGTGAAACTTCCACAGGCTTTTTCAGCAGATTTGCACGTGCACTCAAAAAAGTCAAAATTTGTACACATAGACCCCATCAAACGGGAGAAATTGGCCGGGATTGCTCTCATGTGCGTTACGGGGCATCGTTTCTCTCGCTCCGAATTCCATCGAGCTGGGAAATCGCTCATTTTTGCGTCGCCAAATATCGTACGAACGCCGTGAAACTTCCACAGGCTTTTTCAGCAGATTTGCACGTGCACTCAAAAAAGTCAAAATTTTTACACATAGACCCCATCAAACGGGAGAAATTGGCCGGGATTGCTCTCATGTGCGTTACGGGGCATCGTTTCTCTCGCGCCGAATTCCATCGAGCTGGGAAATCGCTCATTTTTGCGTCGCCAAATATCGTACGAACGCCGTGAAACTTCCACAGGCTTTTCCAGCAGATTTGCACGTGCACTCAAAAAAGTCAAAATTTTTACACATAGACCCCATCAAACGGGAGAAATTGGCCCGGATTGCTCTCATGTGCGTTACGGGGCATCGTTTCTCTCGCGCCGAATTCTCTCGAGCTGGGAAATCGCTCATTTTTGCGTCGCCAAATATCGTACGAACGCCGTGAAACTTCCACAGGCTTTTTCAGCAGATTTGCACCTGCACTCAAAAAAGTCAAAATTTTTACACATAGACCCCATCAAACGGGAGAAATTGGCCCGGATTGCTCTCATGTGCGTTACGGGGCATCGTTTCTCTCGCTCCGAATTCCATCGAGCTTGGAAATCGCTCATTTTTGCGTCGCCAAATATCGTACGAACGCCGTGAAACTTCCACAGGCTTTTCCAGCAGATTTGCACCTGCACTCAAAAAAGTCAAAATTTTTACACATAGACCCCATCAAACGGGAGAAATTGGCCGGGATTGCTCTCATGTGCGTTACGGGGCATCGTTTCTCTCGCTCCGAATTCCATCGAGCTGGGAAATCGCTCATTTTTGCGTCGCCAAATATCGTACGAACGCCGTGAAACTTCCACAGGCTTTTTCAGCAGATTTGCACGTGCACTCAAAAAAGTCAAAATTTGTACACATAGACCCCATCAAACGGGAGAAATTGGCCGGGATTGCTCTCATGTGCGTTACGGGGCATCGTTTCTCTCGCTCCGAATTCCATCGAGCTTGGAAATCGCTCATTTTTGCGTCGCCAAATATCGTACGAACGCCGTGAAACTTCCACAGGCTTTTCCAGCAGATTTGCACCTGCACTCAAAAAAGTCAAAATTTTTACACATAGACCCCATCAAACGGGAGAAATTGGCCCGGATTGCTCTCATGTGCGTTACGGGGCATCGTTTCTGTCGCGCCGAATTCCATCGAGCTGGGAAATCGCTCATTTTTGCGTCGCCAAATATCGTACGAACGCCGTGAAACTTCCACAGGCTTTTCCAGCAGATTGGCACGTGCACTCAAAAAAGTCAAAATTTGTACACATAGACCCCATCAAACGGGAGAAATTGGCCGGGATTGCTCTCATGTGCGTTACGGGGCATCGTTTCTCTCGCTCCGAATTCCATCGAGCTGGGAAATCGCTCATTTTTGCGTCGCCAAATATCGTACGAACGCCGTGAAACTTCCACAGGCTTTTTCAGCAGATTTGCACGTGCACTCAAAAAAGTCAAAATTTTTACACATAGACCCCATCAAACGGGAGAAATTGGCCGGGATTGCTCTCATGTGCGTTACGGGGCATCGTTTCTCTCGCGCCGAATTCCATCGAGCTGGGAAATCGCTCATTTTTGCGTCGCCAAATATCGTACGAACGCCGTGAAACTTCCACAGGCTTTTTCAGCAGATTTGCACGTGCACTCAAAAAAGTCAAAATTTTTACACATAGACCCCATCAAACGGGAGAAATTGGCCCGGATTGCTCTCATGTGCGTTACGGGGCATCGTTTCTCTCGCTCCGAATTCCATCGAGCTTGGAAATCGCTCATTTTTGCGTCGCCAAATATCGTACGAACGCCGTGAAACTTCCACAGGCTTTTCCAGCAGATTTGCACCTGCACTCAAAAAAGTCAAAATTTTTACACATAGACCCCATCAAACGGGAGAAATTGGCCCGGATTGCTCTCATGTGCGTTACGGGGCATCGTTTCTCTCGCGCCGAATTCTCTCGAGCTGGGAAATCGCTCATTTTTGCGTCGCCAAATATCGTACGAACGCCGTGAAACTTCCACAGGCTTTTTCAGCAGATTTGCACCTGCACTCAAAAAAGTCAAAATTTGTACACATAGACCCCATCAAACGGGAGAAATTGGCCGGGATTGCTCTCATGTGCGTTACGGGGCATCGTTTCTCTCGCTCCGAATTCCATCGAGCTGGGAAATCGCTCATTTTTGCGTCGCCAAATATCGTACGAACGCCGTGAAACTTCCACAGGCTTTTTCAGCAGATTTGCACGTGCACTCAAAAAAGTCAAAATTTTTACACATAGACCCCATCAAACGGGAGAAATTGGCCGGGATTGCTCTCATGTGCGTTACGGGGCATCGTTTCTCTCGCGCCGAATTCCATCGAGCTGGGAAATCGCTCATTTTTGCGTCGCCAAATATCGTACGAACGCCGTGAAACTTCCACAGGCTTTTCCAGCAGATTTGCACGTGCACTCAAAAAAGTCAAAATTTTTACACATAGACCCCATCAAACGGGAGAAATTGGCCCGGATTGCTCTCATGTGCGTTACGGGGCATCGTTTCTCTCGCGCCGAATTCTCTCGAGCTGGGAAATCGCTCATTTTTGCGTCGCCAAATATCGTACGAACGCCGTGAAACTTCCACAGGCTTTTTCAGCAGATTTGCACCTGCACTCAAAAAAGTCAAAATTTTTACACATAGACCCCATCAAACGGGAGAAATTGGCCCGGATTGCTCTCATGTGCGTTACGGGGCATCGTTTCTCTCGCTCCGAATTCCATCGAGCTTGGAAATCGCTCATTTTTGCGTCGCCAAATATCGTACGAACGCCGTGAAACTTCCACAGGCTTTTCCAGCAGATTTGCACCTGCACTCAAAAAAGTCAAAATTTTTACACATAGACCCCATCAAACGGGAGAAATTGGCCCGGATTGCTCTCATGTGCGTTACGGGGCATCGTTTCTGTCGCGCCGAATTCCATCGAGCTGGGAAATCGCTCATTTTTGCGTCGCCAAATATCGTACGAACGCCGTGAAACTTCCACAGGCTTTTTCAGCAGATTTGCACCTGCACTCAAAAAAGTCAAAATTTGTACACATAGACCCCATCAAACGGGAGAAATTGGCCGGGATTGCTCTCATGTGCGTTACGGGGCATCGTTTCTCTCGCTCCGAATTCCATCGAGCTGGGAAATCGCTCATTTTTGCGTCGCCAAATATCGTACGAACGCCGTGAAACTTCCACAGGCTTTTTCAGCAGATTTGCACGTGCACTCAAAAAAGTCAAAATTTTTACACATAGACCCCATCAAACGGGAGAAATTGGCCGGGATTGCTCTCATGTGCGTTACGGGGCATCGTTTCTCTCGCGCCGAATTCCATCGAGCTGGGAAATCGCTCATTTTTGCGTCGCCAAATATCGTACGAACGCCGTGAAACTTCCACAGGCTTTTCCAGCAGATTTGCACGTGCACTCAAAAAAGTCAAAATTTTTACACATAGACCCCATCAAACGGGAGAAATTGGCCCGGATTGCTCTCATGTGCGTTACGGGGCATCGTTTCTCTCGCGCCGAATTCTCTCGAGCTGGGAAATCGCTCATTTTTGCGTCGCCAAATATCGTACGAACGCCGTGAAACTTCCACAGGCTTTTTCAGCAGATTTGCACCTGCACTCAAAAAAGTCAAAATTTTTACACATAGACCCCATCAAACGGGAGAAATTGGCCCGGATTGCTCTCATGTGCGTTACGGGGCATCGTTTCTCTCGCTCCGAATTCCATCGAGCTTGGAAATCGCTCATTTTTGCGTCGCCAAATATCGTACGAACGCCGTGAAACTTCCACAGGCTTTTCCAGCAGATTTGCACCTGCACTCAAAAAAGTCAAAATTTTTACACATAGACCCCATCAAACGGGAGAAATTGGCCCGGATTGCTCTCATGTGCGTTACGGGGCATCGTTTCTGTCGCGCCGAATTCCATCGAGCTGGGAAATCGCTCATTTTTGCGTCGCCAAATATCGTACGAACGCCGTGAAACTTCCACAGGCTTTTCCAGCAGATTGGCACGTGCACTCAAAAAAGTCAAAATTTGTACACATAGACCCCATCAAACGGGAGAAATTGGCCGGGATTGCTCTCATGTGCGTTACGGGGCATCGTTTCTCTCGCTCCGAATTCCATCGAGCTGGGAAATCGCTCATTTTTGCGTCGCCAAATATCGTACGAACGCCGTGAAACTTCCACAGGCTTTTTCAGCAGATTTGCACGTGCACTCAAAAAAGTCAAAATTTGTACACATAGACCCCATCAAACGGGAGAAATTGGCCGGGATTGCTCTCATGTGCGTTACGGGGCATCGTTTCTCTCGCGCCGAATTCCATCGAGCTGGGAAATCGCTCATTTTTGCGTCGCCAAATATCGTACGAACGCCGTGAAACTTCCACAGGCTTTTTCAGCAGATTTGCACGTGCACTCAAAAAAGTCAAAATTTTTACACATAGACCCCATCAAACGGGAGAAATTGGCCGGGATTGCTCTCATGTGCGTTACGGGGCATCGTTTCTCTCGCGCCGAATTCCATCGAGCTGGGAAATCGCTCATTTTTGCGTCGCCAAATATCGTACGAACGCCGTGAAACTTCCACAGGCTTTTTCAGCAGATTTGCACGTGCACTCAAAAAAGTCAAAATTTTTACACATAGACCCCATCAAACGGGAGAAATTGGCCCGGATTGCTCTCATGTGCGTTACGGGGCATCGTTTCTCTCGCTCCGAATTCCATCGAGCTTGGAAATCGCTCATTTTTGCGTCGCCAAATATCGTACGAACGCCGTGAAACTTCCACAGGCTTTTCCAGCAGATTTGCACCTGCACTCAAAAAAGTCAAAATTTTTACACATAGACCCCATCAAACGGGAGAAATTGGCCCGGATTGCTCTCATGTGCGTTACGGGGCATCGTTTCTCTCGCGCCGAATTCTCTCGAGCTGGGAAATCGCTCATTTTTGCGTCGCCAAATATCGTACGAACGCCGTGAAACTTCCACAGGCTTTTTCAGCAGATTTGCACGTGCACTCAAAAAAGTCAAAATTTGTACACATAGACCCCATCAAACGGGAGAAATTGGCCGGGATTGCTCTCATGTGCGTTACGGGGCATCGTT
>NW_027620447.1:75000-82500 GCF_964198595.1 Lampetra fluviatilis | reverse complement strand
GACCCCATCAAACGGGAGAAATTGGCCCGGATTGCTCTCATGTGCGTTACGGGGCATCGTTTCTCTCGCGCCGAATTCTCTCGAGCTGGGAAATCGCTCATTTTTGCGTCGCCAAATATCGTACGAACGCCGTGAAACTTCCACAGGCTTTTTCAGCAGATTTGCACGTGCACTCAAAAAAGTCAAAATTTTTACACATAGACCCCATCAAACGGGAGAAATTGGCCCGGATTGCTCTCATGTGCGTTACGGGGCATCGTTTCTCTCGCGCCGAATTCCATCGAGCTGGGAAATCGCTCATTTTTGCGTCGCCAAATATCGTACGAACGCCGTGAAACTTCCACAGGCTTTTTCAGCAGATTTGCACCTGCACTCAAAAAAGTCAAAATTTTTACACATAGACCCCATCAAACGGGAGAAATTGGCCCGGATTGCTCTCATGTGCGTTACGGGGCATCGTTTCTCTCGCGCCGAATTCTCTCGAGCTGGGAAATCGCTCATTTTTGCGTCGCCAAATATCGTACGAACGCCGTGAAACTTCCACAGGCTTTTTCAGCAGATTTGCACGTGCACTCAAAAAAGTCAAAATTTTTACACATAGACCCCATCAAACGGGAGAAATTGGCCCGGATTGCTCTCATGTGCGTTACGGGGCATCGTTTCTGTCGCGCCGAATTCCATCGAGCTGGGAAATCGCTCATTTTTGCGTCGCCAAATATCGTACGAACGCCGTGAAACTTCCACAGGCTTTTTCAGCAGATTTGCACGTGCACTCAAAAAAGTCAAAATTTGTACACATAGACCCCATCAAACGGGAGAAATTGGCCCGGATTGCTCTCATGTGCGTTACGGGGCATCGTTTCTCTCGCGCCGAATTCTCTCGAGCTGGGAAATCGCTCATTTTTGCGTCGCCAAATATCGTACGAACGCCGTGAAACTTCCACAGGCTTTTTCAGCAGATTTGCACGTGCACTCAAAAAAGTCAAAATTTTTACACATAGACCCCATCAAACGGGAGAAATTGGCCCGGATTGCTCTCATGTGCGTTACGGGGCATCGTTTCTGTCGCGCCGAATTCCATCGAGCTGGGAAATCGCTCATTTTTGCGTCGCCAAATATCGTACGAACGCCGTGAAACTTCCACAGGCTTTTCCAGCAGATTTGCACGTGCACTCAAAAAAGTCAAAATTTTTACACATAGACCCCATCAAACGGGAGAAATTGGCCGGGATTGCTCTCATGTGCGTTACGGGGCATCGTTTCTCTCGCGCCGAATTCCATCGAGCTGGGAAATCGCTCATTTTTGCGTCGCCAAATATCGTACGAACGCCGTGAAACTTCCACAGGCTTTTTCAGCAGATTTGCACGTGCACTCAAAAAAGTCAAAATTTGTACACATAGACCCCATCAAACGGGAGAAATTGGCCCGGATTGCTCTCATGTGCGTTACGGGGCATCGTTTCTCTCGCGCCGAATTCTCTCGAGCTGGGAAATCGCTCATTTTTGCGTCGCCAAATATCGTACGAACGCCGTGAAACTTCCACAGGCTTTTTCAGCAGATTTGCACGTGCACTCAAAAAAGTCAAAATTTTTACACATAGACCCCATCAAACGGGAGAAATTGGCCCGGATTGCTCTCATGTGCGTTACGGGGCATCGTTTCTGTCGCGCCGAATTCCATCGAGCTGGGAAATCGCTCATTTTTGCGTCGCCAAATATCGTACGAACGCCGTGAAACTTCCACAGGCTTTTCCAGCAGATTTGCACGTGCACTCAAAAAAGTCAAAATTTTTACACATAGACCCCATCAAACGGGAGAAATTGGCCGGGATTGCTCTCATGTGCGTTACGGGGCATCGTTTCTCTCGCTCCGAATTCCATCGAGCTGGGAAATCGCTCATTTTTGCGTCGCCAAATATCGTACGAACGCCGTGAAACTTCCACAGGCTTTTTCAGCAGATTTGCACGTGCACTCAAAAAAGTCAAAATTTTTACACATAGACCCCATCAAACGGGAGAAATTGGCCGGGATTGCTCTCATGTGCGTTACGGGGCATCGTTTCTCTCGCGCCGAATTCCATCGAGCTGGGAAATCGCTCATTTTTGCGTCGCCAAATATCGTACGAACGCCGTGAAACTTCCACAGGCTTTTCCAGCAGATTGGCACGTGCACTCAAAAAAGTCAAAATTTGTACACATAGACCCCATCAAACGGGAGAAATTGGCCGGGATTGCTCTCATGTGCGTTACGGGGCATCGTTTCTCTCGCTCCGAATTCCATCGAGCTGGGAAATCGCTCATTTTTGCGTCGCCAAATATCGTACGAACGCCGTGAAACTTCCACAGGCTTTTCCAGCAGATTTGCACCTGCACTCAAAAAAGTCAAAATTTTTACACATAGACCCCATCAAACGGGAGAAATTGGCCCGGATTGCTCTCATGTGCGTTACGGGGCATCGTTTCTCTCGCGCCGAATTCTCTCGAGCTGGGAAATCGCTCATTTTTGCGTCGCCAAATATCGTACGAACGCCGTGAAACTTCCACAGGCTTTTTCAGCAGATTTGCACCTGCACTCAAAAAAGTCAAAATTTTTACACATAGACCCCATCAAACGGGAGAAATTGGCCGGGATTGCTCTCATGTGCGTTACGGGGCATCGTTTCTCTCGCGCCGAATTCCATCGAGCTGGGAAATCGCTCATTTTTGCGTCGCCAAATATCGTACGAACGCCGTGAAACTTCCACAGGCTTTTCCAGCAGATTGGCACGTGCACTCAAAAAAGTCAAAATTTGTACACATAGACCCCATCAAACGGGAGAAATTGGCCCGGATTGCTCTCATGTGCGTTACGGGGCATCGTTTCTCTCGCTCCGAATTCCATCGAGCTTGGAAATCGCTCATTTTTGCGTCGCCAAATATCGTACGAACGCCGTGAAACTTCCACAGGCTTTTCCAGCAGATTTGCACCTGCACTCAAAAAAGTCAAAATTTTTACACATAGACCCCATCAAACGGGAGAAATTGGCCCGGATTGCTCTCATGTGCGTTACGGGGCATCGTTTCTCTCGCGCCGAATTCCATCGAGCTGGGAAATCGCTCATTTTTGCGTCGCCAAATATCGTACGAACGCCGTGAAACTTCCACAGGCTTTTTCAGCAGATTTGCACGTGCACTCAAAAAAGTCAAAATTTTTACACATAGACCCCATCAAACGGGAGAAATTGGCCGGGATTGCTCTCATGTGCGTTACGGGGCATCGTTTCTCTCGCGCCGAATTCCATCGAGCTGGGAAATCGCTCATTTTTGCGTCGCCAAATATCGTACGAACGCCGTGAAACTTCCACAGGCTTTTTCAGCAGATTTGCACGTGCACTCAAAAAAGTCAAAATTTGTACACATAGACCCCATCAAACGGGAGAAATTGGCCGGGATTGCTCTCATGTGCGTTACGGGGCATCGTTTCTCTCGCTCCGAATTCCATCGAGCTGGGAAATCGCTCATTTTTGCGTCGCCAAATATCGTACGAACGCCGTGAAACTTCCACAGGCTTTTTCAGCAGATTTGCACGTGCACTCAAAAAAGTCAAAATTTTTACACATAGACCCCATCAAACGGGAGAAATTGGCCGGGATTGCTCTCATGTGCGTTACGGGGCATCGTTTCTCTCGCGCCGAATTCCATCGAGCTGGGAAATCGCTCATTTTTGCGTCGCCAAATATCGTACGAACGCCGTGAAACTTCCACAGGCTTTTCCAGCAGATTTGCACGTGCACTCAAAAAAGTCAAAATTTTTACACATAGACCCCATCAAACGGGAGAAATTGGCCCGGATTGCTCTCATGTGCGTTACGGGGCATCGTTTCTCTCGCGCCGAATTCTCTCGAGCTGGGAAATCGCTCATTTTTGCGTCGCCAAATATCGTACGAACGCCGTGAAACTTCCACAGGCTTTTTCAGCAGATTTGCACCTGCACTCAAAAAAGTCAAAATTTTTACACATAGACCCCATCAAACGGGAGAAATTGGCCCGGATTGCTCTCATGTGCGTTACGGGGCATCGTTTCTCTCGCTCCGAATTCCATCGAGCTTGGAAATCGCTCATTTTTGCGTCGCCAAATATCGTACGAACGCCGTGAAACTTCCACAGGCTTTTCCAGCAGATTTGCACCTGCACTCAAAAAAGTCAAAATTTTTACACATAGACCCCATCAAACGGGAGAAATTGGCCGGGATTGCTCTCATGTGCGTTACGGGGCATCGTTTCTCTCGCTCCGAATTCCATCGAGCTGGGAAATCGCTCATTTTTGCGTCGCCAAATATCGTACGAACGCCGTGAAACTTCCACAGGCTTTTTCAGCAGATTTGCACGTGCACTCAAAAAAGTCAAAATTTGTACACATAGACCCCATCAAACGGGAGAAATTGGCCGGGATTGCTCTCATGTGCGTTACGGGGCATCGTTTCTCTCGCTCCGAATTCCATCGAGCTTGGAAATCGCTCATTTTTGCGTCGCCAAATATCGTACGAACGCCGTGAAACTTCCACAGGCTTTTCCAGCAGATTTGCACCTGCACTCAAAAAAGTCAAAATTTTTACACATAGACCCCATCAAACGGGAGAAATTGGCCCGGATTGCTCTCATGTGCGTTACGGGGCATCGTTTCTGTCGCGCCGAATTCCATCGAGCTGGGAAATCGCTCATTTTTGCGTCGCCAAATATCGTACGAACGCCGTGAAACTTCCACAGGCTTTTCCAGCAGATTGGCACGTGCACTCAAAAAAGTCAAAATTTGTACACATAGACCCCATCAAACGGGAGAAATTGGCCGGGATTGCTCTCATGTGCGTTACGGGGCATCGTTTCTCTCGCTCCGAATTCCATCGAGCTGGGAAATCGCTCATTTTTGCGTCGCCAAATATCGTACGAACGCCGTGAAACTTCCACAGGCTTTTTCAGCAGATTTGCACGTGCACTCAAAAAAGTCAAAATTTTTACACATAGACCCCATCAAACGGGAGAAATTGGCCGGGATTGCTCTCATGTGCGTTACGGGGCATCGTTTCTCTCGCGCCGAATTCCATCGAGCTGGGAAATCGCTCATTTTTGCGTCGCCAAATATCGTACGAACGCCGTGAAACTTCCACAGGCTTTTTCAGCAGATTTGCACGTGCACTCAAAAAAGTCAAAATTTTTACACATAGACCCCATCAAACGGGAGAAATTGGCCCGGATTGCTCTCATGTGCGTTACGGGGCATCGTTTCTCTCGCTCCGAATTCCATCGAGCTTGGAAATCGCTCATTTTTGCGTCGCCAAATATCGTACGAACGCCGTGAAACTTCCACAGGCTTTTCCAGCAGATTTGCACCTGCACTCAAAAAAGTCAAAATTTTTACACATAGACCCCATCAAACGGGAGAAATTGGCCCGGATTGCTCTCATGTGCGTTACGGGGCATCGTTTCTCTCGCGCCGAATTCTCTCGAGCTGGGAAATCGCTCATTTTTGCGTCGCCAAATATCGTACGAACGCCGTGAAACTTCCACAGGCTTTTTCAGCAGATTTGCACCTGCACTCAAAAAAGTCAAAATTTGTACACATAGACCCCATCAAACGGGAGAAATTGGCCGGGATTGCTCTCATGTGCGTTACGGGGCATCGTTTCTCTCGCTCCGAATTCCATCGAGCTGGGAAATCGCTCATTTTTGCGTCGCCAAATATCGTACGAACGCCGTGAAACTTCCACAGGCTTTTTCAGCAGATTTGCACGTGCACTCAAAAAAGTCAAAATTTTTACACATAGACCCCATCAAACGGGAGAAATTGGCCGGGATTGCTCTCATGTGCGTTACGGGGCATCGTTTCTCTCGCGCCGAATTCCATCGAGCTGGGAAATCGCTCATTTTTGCGTCGCCAAATATCGTACGAACGCCGTGAAACTTCCACAGGCTTTTCCAGCAGATTTGCACGTGCACTCAAAAAAGTCAAAATTTTTACACATAGACCCCATCAAACGGGAGAAATTGGCCCGGATTGCTCTCATGTGCGTTACGGGGCATCGTTTCTCTCGCGCCGAATTCTCTCGAGCTGGGAAATCGCTCATTTTTGCGTCGCCAAATATCGTACGAACGCCGTGAAACTTCCACAGGCTTTTTCAGCAGATTTGCACCTGCACTCAAAAAAGTCAAAATTTTTACACATAGACCCCATCAAACGGGAGAAATTGGCCCGGATTGCTCTCATGTGCGTTACGGGGCATCGTTTCTCTCGCTCCGAATTCCATCGAGCTTGGAAATCGCTCATTTTTGCGTCGCCAAATATCGTACGAACGCCGTGAAACTTCCACAGGCTTTTCCAGCAGATTTGCACCTGCACTCAAAAAAGTCAAAATTTTTACACATAGACCCCATCAAACGGGAGAAATTGGCCCGGATTGCTCTCATGTGCGTTACGGGGCATCGTTTCTGTCGCGCCGAATTCCATCGAGCTGGGAAATCGCTCATTTTTGCGTCGCCAAATATCGTACGAACGCCGTGAAACTTCCACAGGCTTTTTCAGCAGATTTGCACCTGCACTCAAAAAAGTCAAAATTTGTACACATAGACCCCATCAAACGGGAGAAATTGGCCGGGATTGCTCTCATGTGCGTTACGGGGCATCGTTTCTCTCGCTCCGAATTCCATCGAGCTGGGAAATCGCTCATTTTTGCGTCGCCAAATATCGTACGAACGCCGTGAAACTTCCACAGGCTTTTTCAGCAGATTTGCACGTGCACTCAAAAAAGTCAAAATTTTTACACATAGACCCCATCAAACGGGAGAAATTGGCCGGGATTGCTCTCATGTGCGTTACGGGGCATCGTTTCTCTCGCGCCGAATTCCATCGAGCTGGGAAATCGCTCATTTTTGCGTCGCCAAATATCGTACGAACGCCGTGAAACTTCCACAGGCTTTTCCAGCAGATTTGCACGTGCACTCAAAAAAGTCAAAATTTTTACACATAGACCCCATCAAACGGGAGAAATTGGCCCGGATTGCTCTCATGTGCGTTACGGGGCATCGTTTCTCTCGCGCCGAATTCTCTCGAGCTGGGAAATCGCTCATTTTTGCGTCGCCAAATATCGTACGAACGCCGTGAAACTTCCACAGGCTTTTTCAGCAGATTTGCACCTGCACTCAAAAAAGTCAAAATTTTTACACATAGACCCCATCAAACGGGAGAAATTGGCCCGGATTGCTCTCATGTGCGTTACGGGGCATCGTTTCTCTCGCTCCGAATTCCATCGAGCTTGGAAATCGCTCATTTTTGCGTCGCCAAATATCGTACGAACGCCGTGAAACTTCCACAGGCTTTTCCAGCAGATTTGCACCTGCACTCAAAAAAGTCAAAATTTTTACACATAGACCCCATCAAACGGGAGAAATTGGCCCGGATTGCTCTCATGTGCGTTACGGGGCATCGTTTCTGTCGCGCCGAATTCCATCGAGCTGGGAAATCGCTCA
>NW_027620447.1:60000-65000 GCF_964198595.1 Lampetra fluviatilis | reverse complement strand
CAGGGCTTCCCACAAGGCCAGCCACTTTGAGGCAGCTGTAAGCGCACCACACACACCCTACGTGGGGTGGGGAGGGAAGGAGCAGGGGTCGACCCCACATGCCTGCAAACCTCTAGAGCGGCCTTACAATGCTCGCTACTCTATGGACCGGCAACGGCAATTGAAACCAACCCTAAAATTCTTGCACAGTTGGCAGCCTTCCTTGGCACAAGACCAAACAGCGCAGCGAACCCGTGCAGCACCAACCCAAGGGGACAGCCTTCCCCACACACTCTGGAGGAGAAGAGGCTCCCTCGGGCTGAGTCACACAGCTCAAGATACTCGCTCATTCACGGAAAACTTGGGAAACAAAACCTGCTGACACACACCACTTATGCATCGCATGAAGATTGCCATTGTCCATACACTTGTGCAGGTGCGATGGAAATATTTTCTCGTTTTGGTGTATGCTATATTTTTACAGACAGCTACCGACAAACGGTAGAAATTAGCGGGGATAGGCCTCAGACATTACCCAAAGCTCCGGGAACGTGAGCGACGCAAGACGAATGGGCATTTTAAAGCAGATCTATGGCAGTTACTGACAGTGCCTGGCGTGGGTTACTTGTCTCCGTTGTCGAGAGGGGAAGACGACCCATGTATATGTAAAGGGCGATTTTTTTAGCAACCGTTAAGGCTGTTTTTCCCCTTCACTTGTATCGAGAGGGAAGCAAAGAACATGTATGGCGTGTACGTTTTTTTACGAATTTTCATTAGCAATCTAACGACATGAATTGCGAAGACGTTTTTTGAACAATTGTATTCCTTTCCCAAAACATCGAGTGCTAGTGTATAAAACCGCTAGAGAAAATAAATTGGCAGGCGAAACTTAAAAAGGAGAGACCCATGAACAGCATGGCCAGGCGGCTCACCTCGACGTTTTTCCCCCGAGCAAAGTCCGCCGAGACCCCCTGTATCCCACGGGGATGTACTGGCGTGCACTTAAAGGTTGATGCCGCTCTGTTACTTGGGAAACGAACCACAAGCCAAATCCAGCTAATTTGTGAATGACTTAGCTCTCCTGCTTTCTCGAGAACGTGCTTTTTTCGTCGGATGAAACTTCCACAGGCTTTTCCAGCAGATTTGCACCTGCACTCAAAAAAGTCAAAATTTTTACACATAGACCCCATCAAACGGGAGAAATTGGCCCGGATTGCTCTCATGTGCGTTACGGGGCATCGTTTCTCTCGCGCCGAATTCTCTCGAGCTGGGAAATCGCTCATTTTTGCGTCGCCAAATATCGTACGAACGCCGTGAAACTTCCACAGGCTTTTTCAGCAGATTTGCACGTGCACTCAAAAAAGTCAAAATTTTTACACATAGACCCCATCAAACGGGAGAAATTGGCCCGGATTGCTCTCATGTGCGTTACGGGGCATCGTTTCTCTCGCGCCGAATTCCATCGAGCTGGGAAATCGCTCATTTTTGCGTCGCCAAATATCGTACGAACGCCGTGAAACTTCCACAGGCTTTTTCAGCAGATTTGCACCTGCACTCAAAAAAGTCAAAATTTTTACACATAGACCCCATCAAACGGGAGAAATTGGCCCGGATTGCTCTCATGTGCGTTACGGGGCATCGTTTCTCTCGCGCCGAATTCTCTCGAGCTGGGAAATCGCTCATTTTTGCGTCGCCAAATATCGTACGAACGCCGTGAAACTTCCACAGGCTTTTTCAGCAGATTTGCACGTGCACTCAAAAAAGTCAAAATTTTTACACATAGACCCCATCAAACGGGAGAAATTGGCCCGGATTGCTCTCATGTGCGTTACGGGGCATCGTTTCTGTCGCGCCGAATTCCATCGAGCTGGGAAATCGCTCATTTTTGCGTCGCCAAATATCGTACGAACGCCGTGAAACTTCCACAGGCTTTTTCAGCAGATTTGCACGTGCACTCAAAAAAGTCAAAATTTGTACACATAGACCCCATCAAACGGGAGAAATTGGCCCGGATTGCTCTCATGTGCGTTACGGGGCATCGTTTCTCTCGCGCCGAATTCTCTCGAGCTGGGAAATCGCTCATTTTTGCGTCGCCAAATATCGTACGAACGCCGTGAAACTTCCACAGGCTTTTTCAGCAGATTTGCACGTGCACTCAAAAAAGTCAAAATTTTTACACATAGACCCCATCAAACGGGAGAAATTGGCCCGGATTGCTCTCATGTGCGTTACGGGGCATCGTTTCTGTCGCGCCGAATTCCATCGAGCTGGGAAATCGCTCATTTTTGCGTCGCCAAATATCGTACGAACGCCGTGAAACTTCCACAGGCTTTTCCAGCAGATTTGCACGTGCACTCAAAAAAGTCAAAATTTTTACACATAGACCCCATCAAACGGGAGAAATTGGCCGGGATTGCTCTCATGTGCGTTACGGGGCATCGTTTCTCTCGCGCCGAATTCCATCGAGCTGGGAAATCGCTCATTTTTGCGTCGCCAAATATCGTACGAACGCCGTGAAACTTCCACAGGCTTTTTCAGCAGATTTGCACGTGCACTCAAAAAAGTCAAAATTTGTACACATAGACCCCATCAAACGGGAGAAATTGGCCCGGATTGCTCTCATGTGCGTTACGGGGCATCGTTTCTCTCGCGCCGAATTCTCTCGAGCTGGGAAATCGCTCATTTTTGCGTCGCCAAATATCGTACGAACGCCGTGAAACTTCCACAGGCTTTTTCAGCAGATTTGCACGTGCACTCAAAAAAGTCAAAATTTTTACACATAGACCCCATCAAACGGGAGAAATTGGCCCGGATTGCTCTCATGTGCGTTACGGGGCATCGTTTCTGTCGCGCCGAATTCCATCGAGCTGGGAAATCGCTCATTTTTGCGTCGCCAAATATCGTACGAACGCCGTGAAACTTCCACAGGCTTTTCCAGCAGATTTGCACGTGCACTCAAAAAAGTCAAAATTTTTACACATAGACCCCATCAAACGGGAGAAATTGGCCGGGATTGCTCTCATGTGCGTTACGGGGCATCGTTTCTCTCGCTCCGAATTCCATCGAGCTGGGAAATCGCTCATTTTTGCGTCGCCAAATATCGTACGAACGCCGTGAAACTTCCACAGGCTTTTTCAGCAGATTTGCACGTGCACTCAAAAAAGTCAAAATTTTTACACATAGACCCCATCAAACGGGAGAAATTGGCCGGGATTGCTCTCATGTGCGTTACGGGGCATCGTTTCTCTCGCGCCGAATTCCATCGAGCTGGGAAATCGCTCATTTTTGCGTCGCCAAATATCGTACGAACGCCGTGAAACTTCCACAGGCTTTTCCAGCAGATTGGCACGTGCACTCAAAAAAGTCAAAATTTGTACACATAGACCCCATCAAACGGGAGAAATTGGCCGGGATTGCTCTCATGTGCGTTACGGGGCATCGTTTCTCTCGCTCCGAATTCCATCGAGCTGGGAAATCGCTCATTTTTGCGTCGCCAAATATCGTACGAACGCCGTGAAACTTCCACAGGCTTTTCCAGCAGATTTGCACCTGCACTCAAAAAAGTCAAAATTTTTACACATAGACCCCATCAAACGGGAGAAATTGGCCCGGATTGCTCTCATGTGCGTTACGGGGCATCGTTTCTCTCGCGCCGAATTCTCTCGAGCTGGGAAATCGCTCATTTTTGCGTCGCCAAATATCGTACGAACGCCGTGAAACTTCCACAGGCTTTTTCAGCAGATTTGCACCTGCACTCAAAAAAGTCAAAATTTTTACACATAGACCCCATCAAACGGGAGAAATTGGCCGGGATTGCTCTCATGTGCGTTACGGGGCATCGTTTCTCTCGCGCCGAATTCCATCGAGCTGGGAAATCGCTCATTTTTGCGTCGCCAAATATCGTACGAACGCCGTGAAACTTCCACAGGCTTTTCCAGCAGATTGGCACGTGCACTCAAAAAAGTCAAAATTTGTACACATAGACCCCATCAAACGGGAGAAATTGGCCCGGATTGCTCTCATGTGCGTTACGGGGCATCGTTTCTCTCGCTCCGAATTCCATCGAGCTTGGAAATCGCTCATTTTTGCGTCGCCAAATATCGTACGAACGCCGTGAAACTTCCACAGGCTTTTCCAGCAGATTTGCACCTGCACTCAAAAAAGTCAAAATTTTTACACATAGACCCCATCAAACGGGAGAAATTGGCCCGGATTGCTCTCATGTGCGTTACGGGGCATCGTTTCTCTCGCGCCGAATTCCATCGAGCTGGGAAATCGCTCATTTTTGCGTCGCCAAATATCGTACGAACGCCGTGAAACTTCCACAGGCTTTTTCAGCAGATTTGCACGTGCACTCAAAAAAGTCAAAATTTTTACACATAGACCCCATCAAACGGGAGAAATTGGCCCGGATTGCTCTCATGTGCGTTACGGGGCATCGTTTCTCTCGCGCCGAATTCTCTCGAGCTGGGAAATCGCTCATTTTTGCGTCGCCAAATATCGTACGAACGCCGTGAAACTTCCACAGGCTTTTTCAGCAGATTTGCACGTGCACTCAAAAAAGTCAAAATTTGTACACATAGACCCCATCAAACGGGAGAAATTGGCCGGGATTGCTCTCATGTGCGTTACGGGGCATCGTTTCTCTCGCTCCGAATTCCATCGAGCTGGGAAATCGCTCATTTTTGCGTCGCCAAATATCGTACGAACGCCGTGAAACTTCCACAGGCTTTTTCAGCAGATTTGCACGTGCACTCAAAAAAGTCAAAATTTTTACACATAGACCCCATCAAACGGGAGAAATTGGCCGGGATTGCTCTCATGTGCGTTACGGGGCATCGTTTCTCTCGCGCCGAATTCCATCGAGCTGGGAAATCGCTCATTTTTGCGTCGCCAAATATCGTACGAACGCCGTGAAACTTCCACAGGCTTTTCCAGCAGATTTGCACGTGCACTCAAAAAAGTCAAAATTTTTACACATAGACCCCATCAAACGGGAGAAATTGGCCCGGATTGCTCTC
>NW_027620447.1:37500-50000 GCF_964198595.1 Lampetra fluviatilis | reverse complement strand
AAAGTCAAAATTTGTACACATAGACCCCATCAAACGGGAGAAATTGGCCCGGATTGCTCTCATGTGCGTTACGGGGCATCGTTTCTCTCGCGCCGAATTCTCTCGAGCTGGGAAATCGCTCATTTTTGCGTCGCCAAATATCGTACGAACGCCGTGAAACTTCCACAGGCTTTTTCAGCAGATTTGCACGTGCACTCAAAAAAGTCAAAATTTTTACACATAGACCCCATCAAACGGGAGAAATTGGCCCGGATTGCTCTCATGTGCGTTACGGGGCATCGTTTCTGTCGCGCCGAATTCCATCGAGCTGGGAAATCGCTCATTTTTGCGTCGCCAAATATCGTACGAACGCCGTGAAACTTCCACAGGCTTTTTCAGCAGATTTGCACGTGCACTCAAAAAAGTCAAAATTTTTACACATAGACCCCATCAAACGGGAGAAATTGGCCGGGATTGCTCTCATGTGCGTTACGGGGCATCGTTTCTCTCGCGCCGAATTCCATCGAGCTGGGAAATCGCTCATTTTTGCGTCGCCAAATATCGTACGAACGCCGTGAAACTTCCACAGGCTTTTTCAGCAGATTTGCACGTGCACTCAAAAAAGTCAAAATTTGTACACATAGACCCCATCAAACGGGAGAAATTGGCCGGGATTGCTCTCATGTGCGTTACGGGGCATCGTTTCTCTCGCTCCGAATTCCATCGAGCTGGGAAATCGCTCATTTTTGCGTCGCCAAATATCGTACGAACGCCGTGAAACTTCCACAGGCTTTTTCAGCAGATTTGCACGTGCACTCAAAAAAGTCAAAATTTTTACACATAGACCCCATCAAACGGGAGAAATTGGCCGGGATTGCTCTCATGTGCGTTACGGGGCATCGTTTCTCTCGCGCCGAATTCCATCGAGCTGGGAAATCGCTCATTTTTGCGTCGCCAAATATCGTACGAACGCCGTGAAACTTCCACAGGCTTTTCCAGCAGATTTGCACGTGCACTCAAAAAAGTCAAAATTTTTACACATAGACCCCATCAAACGGGAGAAATTGGCCCGGATTGCTCTCATGTGCGTTACGGGGCATCGTTTCTCTCGCGCCGAATTCTCTCGAGCTGGGAAATCGCTCATTTTTGCGTCGCCAAATATCGTACGAACGCCGTGAAACTTCCACAGGCTTTTTCAGCAGATTTGCACCTGCACTCAAAAAAGTCAAAATTTTTACACATAGACCCCATCAAACGGGAGAAATTGGCCCGGATTGCTCTCATGTGCGTTACGGGGCATCGTTTCTCTCGCTCCGAATTCCATCGAGCTTGGAAATCGCTCATTTTTGCGTCGCCAAATATCGTACGAACGCCGTGAAACTTCCACAGGCTTTTCCAGCAGATTTGCACCTGCACTCAAAAAAGTCAAAATTTTTACACATAGACCCCATCAAACGGGAGAAATTGGCCGGGATTGCTCTCATGTGCGTTACGGGGCATCGTTTCTCTCGCTCCGAATTCCATCGAGCTGGGAAATCGCTCATTTTTGCGTCGCCAAATATCGTACGAACGCCGTGAAACTTCCACAGGCTTTTTCAGCAGATTTGCACGTGCACTCAAAAAAGTCAAAATTTGTACACATAGACCCCATCAAACGGGAGAAATTGGCCGGGATTGCTCTCATGTGCGTTACGGGGCATCGTTTCTCTCGCTCCGAATTCCATCGAGCTTGGAAATCGCTCATTTTTGCGTCGCCAAATATCGTACGAACGCCGTGAAACTTCCACAGGCTTTTCCAGCAGATTTGCACCTGCACTCAAAAAAGTCAAAATTTTTACACATAGACCCCATCAAACGGGAGAAATTGGCCCGGATTGCTCTCATGTGCGTTACGGGGCATCGTTTCTGTCGCGCCGAATTCCATCGAGCTGGGAAATCGCTCATTTTTGCGTCGCCAAATATCGTACGAACGCCGTGAAACTTCCACAGGCTTTTCCAGCAGATTTGCACCTGCACTCAAAAAAGTCAAAATTTTTACACATAGACCCCATCAAACGGGAGAAATTGGCCGGGATTGCTCTCATGTGCGTTACGGGGCATCGTTTCTCTCGCGCCGAATTCCATCGAGCTGGGAAATCGCTCATTTTTGCGTCGCCAAATATCGTACGAACGCCGTGAAACTTCCACAGGCTTTTCCAGCAGATTTGCACGTGCACTCAAAAAAGTCAAAATTTTTACACATAGACCCCATCAAACGGGAGAAATTGGCCCGGATTGCTCTCATGTGCGTTACGGGGCATCGTTTCTCTCGCGCCGAATTCTCTCGAGCTGGGAAATCGCTCATTTTTGCGTCGCCAAATATCGTACGAACGCCGTGAAACTTCCACAGGCTTTTTCAGCAGATTTGCACGTGCACTCAAAAAAGTCAAAATTTTTACACATAGACCCCATCAAACGGGAGAAATTGGCCCGGATTGCTCTCATGTGCGTTACGGGGCATCGTTTCTCTCGCTCCGAATTCCATCGAGCTTGGAAATCGCTCATTTTTGCGTCGCCAAATATCGTACGAACGCCGTGAAACTTCCACAGGCTTTTCCAGCAGATTTGCACCTGCACTCAAAAAAGTCAAAATTTTTACACATAGACCCCATCAAACGGGAGAAATTGGCCCGGATTGCTCTCATGTGCGTTACGGGGCATCGTTTCTGTCGCGCCGAATTCCATCGAGCTGGGAAATCGCTCATTTTTGCGTCGCCAAATATCGTACGAACGCCGTGAAACTTCCACAGGCTTTTCCAGCAGATTGGCACGTGCACTCAAAAAAGTCAAAATTTGTACACATAGACCCCATCAAACGGGAGAAATTGGCCGGGATTGCTCTCATGTGCGTTACGGGGCATCGTTTCTCTCGCTCCGAATTCCATCGAGCTGGGAAATCGCTCATTTTTGCGTCGCCAAATATCGTACGAACGCCGTGAAACTTCCACAGGCTTTTCCAGCAGATTTGCACGTGCACTCAAAAAAGTCAAAATTTTTACACATAGACCCCATCAAACGGGAGAAATTGGCCCGGATTGCTCTCATGTGCGTTACGGGGCATCGTTTCTCTCGCGCCGAATTCTCTCGAGCTGGGAAATCGCTCATTTTTGCGTCGCCAAATATCGTACGAACGCCGTGAAACTTCCACAGGCTTTTTCAGCAGATTTGCACGTGCACTCAAAAAAGTCAAAATTTGTACACATAGACCCCATCAAACGGGAGAAATTGGCCGGGATTGCTCTCATGTGCGTTACGGGGCATCGTTTCTCTCGCTCCGAATTCCATCGAGCTTGGAAATCGCTCATTTTTGCGTCGCCAAATATCGTACGAACGCCGTGAAACTTCCACAGGCTTTTCCAGCAGATTTGCACCTGCACTCAAAAAAGTCAAAATTTTTACACATAGACCCCATCAAACGGGAGAAATTGGCCCGGATTGCTCTCATGTGCGTTACGGGGCATCGTTTCTGTCGCGCCGAATTCCATCGAGCTGGGAAATCGCTCATTTTTGCGTCGCCAAATATCGTACGAACGCCGTGAAACTTCCACAGGCTTTTCCAGCAGATTGGCACGTGCACTCAAAAAAGTCAAAATTTGTACACATAGACCCCATCAAACGGGAGAAATTGGCCGGGATTGCTCTCATGTGCGTTACGGGGCATCGTTTCTCTCGCTCCGAATTCCATCGAGCTGGGAAATCGCTCATTTTTGCGTCGCCAAATATCGTACGAACGCCGTGAAACTTCCACAGGCTTTTTCAGCAGATTTGCACGTGCACTCAAAAAAGTCAAAATTTTTACACATAGACCCCATCAAACGGGAGAAATTGGCCGGGATTGCTCTCATGTGCGTTACGGGGCATCGTTTCTCTCGCGCCGAATTCCATCGAGCTGGGAAATCGCTCATTTTTGCGTCGCCAAATATCGTACGAACGCCGTGAAACTTCCACAGGCTTTTTCAGCAGATTTGCACGTGCACTCAAAAAAGTCAAAATTTTTACACATAGACCCCATCAAACGGGAGAAATTGGCCCGGATTGCTCTCATGTGCGTTACGGGGCATCGTTTCTCTCGCTCCGAATTCCATCGAGCTTGGAAATCGCTCATTTTTGCGTCGCCAAATATCGTACGAACGCCGTGAAACTTCCACAGGCTTTTCCAGCAGATTTGCACCTGCACTCAAAAAAGTCAAAATTTTTACACATAGACCCCATCAAACGGGAGAAATTGGCCCGGATTGCTCTCATGTGCGTTACGGGGCATCGTTTCTCTCGCGCCGAATTCTCTCGAGCTGGGAAATCGCTCATTTTTGCGTCGCCAAATATCGTACGAACGCCGTGAAACTTCCACAGGCTTTTTCAGCAGATTTGCACCTGCACTCAAAAAAGTCAAAATTTGTACACATAGACCCCATCAAACGGGAGAAATTGGCCGGGATTGCTCTCATGTGCGTTACGGGGCATCGTTTCTCTCGCTCCGAATTCCATCGAGCTGGGAAATCGCTCATTTTTGCGTCGCCAAATATCGTACGAACGCCGTGAAACTTCCACAGGCTTTTTCAGCAGATTTGCACGTGCACTCAAAAAAGTCAAAATTTTTACACATAGACCCCATCAAACGGGAGAAATTGGCCGGGATTGCTCTCATGTGCGTTACGGGGCATCGTTTCTCTCGCGCCGAATTCCATCGAGCTGGGAAATCGCTCATTTTTGCGTCGCCAAATATCGTACGAACGCCGTGAAACTTCCACAGGCTTTTCCAGCAGATTTGCACGTGCACTCAAAAAAGTCAAAATTTTTACACATAGACCCCATCAAACGGGAGAAATTGGCCCGGATTGCTCTCATGTGCGTTACGGGGCATCGTTTCTCTCGCGCCGAATTCTCTCGAGCTGGGAAATCGCTCATTTTTGCGTCGCCAAATATCGTACGAACGCCGTGAAACTTCCACAGGCTTTTTCAGCAGATTTGCACCTGCACTCAAAAAAGTCAAAATTTTTACACATAGACCCCATCAAACGGGAGAAATTGGCCCGGATTGCTCTCATGTGCGTTACGGGGCATCGTTTCTCTCGCTCCGAATTCCATCGAGCTTGGAAATCGCTCATTTTTGCGTCGCCAAATATCGTACGAACGCCGTGAAACTTCCACAGGCTTTTCCAGCAGATTTGCACCTGCACTCAAAAAAGTCAAAATTTTTACACATAGACCCCATCAAACGGGAGAAATTGGCCCGGATTGCTCTCATGTGCGTTACGGGGCATCGTTTCTGTCGCGCCGAATTCCATCGAGCTGGGAAATCGCTCATTTTTGCGTCGCCAAATATCGTACGAACGCCGTGAAACTTCCACAGGCTTTTTCAGCAGATTTGCACCTGCACTCAAAAAAGTCAAAATTTGTACACATAGACCCCATCAAACGGGAGAAATTGGCCGGGATTGCTCTCATGTGCGTTACGGGGCATCGTTTCTCTCGCTCCGAATTCCATCGAGCTGGGAAATCGCTCATTTTTGCGTCGCCAAATATCGTACGAACGCCGTGAAACTTCCACAGGCTTTTTCAGCAGATTTGCACGTGCACTCAAAAAAGTCAAAATTTTTACACATAGACCCCATCAAACGGGAGAAATTGGCCGGGATTGCTCTCATGTGCGTTACGGGGCATCGTTTCTCTCGCGCCGAATTCCATCGAGCTGGGAAATCGCTCATTTTTGCGTCGCCAAATATCGTACGAACGCCGTGAAACTTCCACAGGCTTTTCCAGCAGATTTGCACGTGCACTCAAAAAAGTCAAAATTTTTACACATAGACCCCATCAAACGGGAGAAATTGGCCCGGATTGCTCTCATGTGCGTTACGGGGCATCGTTTCTCTCGCGCCGAATTCTCTCGAGCTGGGAAATCGCTCATTTTTGCGTCGCCAAATATCGTACGAACGCCGTGAAACTTCCACAGGCTTTTTCAGCAGATTTGCACCTGCACTCAAAAAAGTCAAAATTTTTACACATAGACCCCATCAAACGGGAGAAATTGGCCCGGATTGCTCTCATGTGCGTTACGGGGCATCGTTTCTCTCGCTCCGAATTCCATCGAGCTTGGAAATCGCTCATTTTTGCGTCGCCAAATATCGTACGAACGCCGTGAAACTTCCACAGGCTTTTCCAGCAGATTTGCACCTGCACTCAAAAAAGTCAAAATTTTTACACATAGACCCCATCAAACGGGAGAAATTGGCCCGGATTGCTCTCATGTGCGTTACGGGGCATCGTTTCTGTCGCGCCGAATTCCATCGAGCTGGGAAATCGCTCATTTTTGCGTCGCCAAATATCGTACGAACGCCGTGAAACTTCCACAGGCTTTTCCAGCAGATTGGCACGTGCACTCAAAAAAGTCAAAATTTGTACACATAGACCCCATCAAACGGGAGAAATTGGCCGGGATTGCTCTCATGTGCGTTACGGGGCATCGTTTCTCTCGCTCCGAATTCCATCGAGCTGGGAAATCGCTCATTTTTGCGTCGCCAAATATCGTACGAACGCCGTGAAACTTCCACAGGCTTTTTCAGCAGATTTGCACGTGCACTCAAAAAAGTCAAAATTTGTACACATAGACCCCATCAAACGGGAGAAATTGGCCGGGATTGCTCTCATGTGCGTTACGGGGCATCGTTTCTCTCGCGCCGAATTCCATCGAGCTGGGAAATCGCTCATTTTTGCGTCGCCAAATATCGTACGAACGCCGTGAAACTTCCACAGGCTTTTTCAGCAGATTTGCACGTGCACTCAAAAAAGTCAAAATTTTTACACATAGACCCCATCAAACGGGAGAAATTGGCCGGGATTGCTCTCATGTGCGTTACGGGGCATCGTTTCTCTCGCGCCGAATTCCATCGAGCTGGGAAATCGCTCATTTTTGCGTCGCCAAATATCGTACGAACGCCGTGAAACTTCCACAGGCTTTTTCAGCAGATTTGCACGTGCACTCAAAAAAGTCAAAATTTTTACACATAGACCCCATCAAACGGGAGAAATTGGCCCGGATTGCTCTCATGTGCGTTACGGGGCATCGTTTCTCTCGCTCCGAATTCCATCGAGCTTGGAAATCGCTCATTTTTGCGTCGCCAAATATCGTACGAACGCCGTGAAACTTCCACAGGCTTTTCCAGCAGATTTGCACCTGCACTCAAAAAAGTCAAAATTTTTACACATAGACCCCATCAAACGGGAGAAATTGGCCCGGATTGCTCTCATGTGCGTTACGGGGCATCGTTTCTCTCGCGCCGAATTCTCTCGAGCTGGGAAATCGCTCATTTTTGCGTCGCCAAATATCGTACGAACGCCGTGAAACTTCCACAGGCTTTTTCAGCAGATTTGCACCTGCACTCAAAAAAGTCAAAATTTGTACACATAGACCCCATCAAACGGGAGAAATTGGCCGGGATTGCTCTCATGTGCGTTACGGGGCATCGTTTCTCTCGCTCCGAATTCCATCGAGCTGGGAAATCGCTCATTTTTGCGTCGCCAAATATCGTACGAACGCCGTGAAACTTCCACAGGCTTTTTCAGCAGATTTGCACGTGCACTCAAAAAAGTCAAAATTTTTACACATAGACCCCATCAAACGGGAGAAATTGGCCGGGATTGCTCTCATGTGCGTTACGGGGCATCGTTTCTCTCGCGCCGAATTCCATCGAGCTGGGAAATCGCTCATTTTTGCGTCGCCAAATATCGTACGAACGCCGTGAAACTTCCACAGGCTTTTCCAGCAGATTTGCACGTGCACTCAAAAAAGTCAAAATTTTTACACATAGACCCCATCAAACGGGAGAAATTGGCCCGGATTGCTCTCATGTGCGTTACGGGGCATCGTTTCTCTCGCGCCGAATTCTCTCGAGCTGGGAAATCGCTCATTTTTGCGTCGCCAAATATCGTACGAACGCCGTGAAACTTCCACAGGCTTTTTCAGCAGATTTGCACGTGCACTCAAAAAAGTCAAAATTTTTACACATAGACCCCATCAAACGGGAGAAATTGGCCCGGATTGCTCTCATGTGCGTTACGGGGCATCGTTTCTCTCGCTCCGAATTCCATCGAGCTTGGAAATCGCTCATTTTTGCGTCGCCAAATATCGTACGAACGCCGTGAAACTTCCACAGGCTTTTCCAGCAGATTTGCACCTGCACTCAAAAAAGTCAAAATTTTTACACATAGACCCCATCAAACGGGAGAAATTGGCCCGGATTGCTCTCATGTGCGTTACGGGGCATCGTTTCTGTCGCGCCGAATTCCATCGAGCTGGGAAATCGCTCATTTTTGCGTCGCCAAATATCGTACGAACGCCGTGAAACTTCCACAGGCTTTTCCAGCAGATTGGCACGTGCACTCAAAAAAGTCAAAATTTGTACACATAGACCCCATCAAACGGGAGAAATTGGCCGGGATTGCTCTCATGTGCGTTACGGGGCATCGTTTCTCTCGCTCCGAATTCCATCGAGCTGGGAAATCGCTCATTTTTGCGTCGCCAAATATCGTACGAACGCCGTGAAACTTCCACAGGCTTTTCCAGCAGATTTGCACGTGCACTCAAAAAAGTCAAAATTTTTACACATAGACCCCATCAAACGGGAGAAATTGGCCCGGATTGCTCTCATGTGCGTTACGGGGCATCGTTTCTCTCGCGCCGAATTCTCTCGAGCTGGGAAATCGCTCATTTTTGCGTCGCCAAATATCGTACGAACGCCGTGAAACTTCCACAGGCTTTTCCAGCAGATTTGCACGTGCACTCAAAAAAGTCAAAATTTTTACACATAGACCCCATCAAACGGGAGAAATTGGCCCGGATTGCTCTCATGTGCGTTACGGGGCATCGTTTCTCTCGCGCCGAATTCTCTCGAGCTGGGAAATCGCTCATTTTTGCGTCGCCAAATATCGTACGAACGCCGTGAAACTTCCACAGGCTTTTTCAGCAGATTTGCACGTGCACTCAAAAAAGTCAAAATTTTTACACATAGACCCCATCAAACGGGAGAAATTGGCCCGGATTGCTCTCATGTGCGTTACGGGGCATCGTTTCTGTCGCGCCGAATTCCATCGAGCTGGGAAATCGCTCATTTTTGCGTCGCCAAATATCGTACGAACGCCGTGAAACTTCCACAGGCTTTTTCAGCAGATTTGCACGTGCACTCAAAAAAGTCAAAATTTGTACACATAGACCCCATCAAACGGGAGAAATTGGCCCGGATTGCTCTCATGTGCGTTACGGGGCATCGTTTCTCTCGCGCCGAATTCTCTCGAGCTGGGAAATCGCTCATTTTTGCGTCGCCAAATATCGTACGAACGCCGTGAAACTTCCACAGGCTTTTTCAGCAGATTTGCACGTGCACTCAAAAAAGTCAAAATTTTTACACATAGACCCCATCAAACGGGAGAAATTGGCCCGGATTGCTCTCATGTGCGTTACGGGGCATCGTTTCTGTCGCGCCGAATTCCATCGAGCTGGGAAATCGCTCATTTTTGCGTCGCCAAATATCGTACGAACGCCGTGAAACTTCCACAGGCTTTTTCAGCAGATTTGCACGTGCACTCAAAAAAGTCAAAATTTTTACACATAGACCCCATCAAACGGGAGAAATTGGCCGGGATTGCTCTCATGTGCGTTACGGGGCATCGTTTCTCTCGCGCCGAATTCCATCGAGCTGGGAAATCGCTCATTTTTGCGTCGCCAAATATCGTACGAACGCCGTGAAACTTCCACAGGCTTTTTCAGCAGATTTGCACCTGCACTCAAAAAAGTCAAAATTTTTACACATAGACCCCATCAAACGGGAGAAATTGGCCCGGATTGCTCTCATGTGCGTTACGGGGCATCGTTTCTCTCGCGCCGAATTCTCTCGAGCTGGGAAATCGCTCATTTTTGCGTCGCCAAATATCGTACGAACGCCGTGAAACTTCCACAGGCTTTTTCAGCAGATTTGCACGTGCACTCAAAAAAGTCAAAATTTTTACACATAGACCCCATCAAACGGGAGAAATTGGCCCGGATTGCTCTCATGTGCGTTACGGGGCATCGTTTCTGTCGCGCCGAATTCCATCGAGCTGGGAAATCGCTCATTTTTGCGTCGCCAAATATCGTACGAACGCCGTGAAACTTCCACAGGCTTTTTCAGCAGATTTGCACGTGCACTCAAAAAAGTCAAAATTTGTACACATAGACCCCATCAAACGGGAGAAATTGGCCCGGATTGCTCTCATGTGCGTTACGGGGCATCGTTTCTCTCGCGCCGAATTCTCTCGAGCTGGGAAATCGCTCATTTTTGCGTCGCCAAATATCGTACGAACGCCGTGAAACTTCCACAGGCTTTTTCAGCAGATTTGCACGTGCACTCAAAAAAGTCAAAATTTTTACACATAGACCCCATCAAACGGGAGAAATTGGCCCGGATTGCTCTCATGTGCGTTACGGGGCATCGTTTCTGTCGCGCCGAATTCCATCGAGCTGGGAAATCGCTCATTTTTGCGTCGCCAAATATCGTACGAACGCCGTGAAACTTCCACAGGCTTTTTCAGCAGATTTGCACGTGCACTCAAAAAAGTCAAAATTTTTACACATAGACCCCATCAAACGGGAGAAATTGGCCGGGATTGCTCTCATGTGCGTTACGGGGCATCGTTTCTCTCGCGCCGAATTCCATCGAGCTGGGAAATCGCTCATTTTTGCGTCGCCAAATATCGTACGAACGCCGTGAAACTTCCACAGGCTTTTTCAGCAGATTTGCACGTGCACTCAAAAAAGTCAAAATTTGTACACATAGACCCCATCAAACGGGAGAAATTGGCCGGGATTGCTCTCATGTGCGTTACGGGGCATCGTTTCTCTCGCTCCGAATTCCATCGAGCTGGGAAATCGCTCATTTTTGCGTCGCCAAATATCGTACGAACGCCGTGAAACTTCCACAGGCTTTTTCAGCAGATTTGCACGTGCACTCAAAAAAGTCAAAATTTTTACACATAGACCCCATCAAACGGGAGAAATTGGCCGGGATTGCTCTCATGTGCGTTACGGGGCATCGTTTCTCTCGCGCCGAATTCCATCGAGCTGGGAAATCGCTCATTTTTGCGTCGCCAAATATCGTACGAACGCCGTGAAACTTCCACAGGCTTTTCCAGCAGATTTGCACGTGCACTCAAAAAAGTCAAAATTTTTACACATAGACCCCATCAAACGGGAGAAATTGGCCCGGATTGCTCTCATGTGCGTTACGGGGCATCGTTTCTCTCGCGCCGAATTCTCTCGAGCTGGGAAATCGCTCATTTTTGCGTCGCCAAATATCGTACGAACGCCGTGAAACTTCCACAGGCTTTTTCAGCAGATTTGCACCTGCACTCAAAAAAGTCAAAATTTTTACACATAGACCCCATCAAACGGGAGAAATTGGCCCGGATTGCTCTCATGTGCGTTACGGGGCATCGTTTCTCTCGCTCCGAATTCCATCGAGCTTGGAAATCGCTCATTTTTGCGTCGCCAAATATCGTACGAACGCCGTGAAACTTCCACAGGCTTTTCCAGCAGATTTGCACCTGCACTCAAAAAAGTCAAAATTTTTACACATAGACCCCATCAAACGGGAGAAATTGGCCGGGATTGCTCTCATGTGCGTTACGGGGCATCGTTTCTCTCGCTCCGAATTCCATCGAGCTGGGAAATCGCTCATTTTTGCGTCGCCAAATATCGTACGAACGCCGTGAAACTTCCACAGGCTTTTTCAGCAGATTTGCACGTGCACTCAAAAAAGTCAAAATTTGTACACATAGACCCCATCAAACGGGAGAAATTGGCCGGGATTGCTCTCATGTGCGTTACGGGGCATCGTTTCTCTCGCTCCGAATTCCATCGAGCTTGGAAATCGCTCATTTTTGCGTCGCCAAATATCGTACGAACGCCGTGAAACTTCCACAGGCTTTTCCAGCAGATTTGCACCTGCACTCAAAAAAGTCAAAATTTTTACACATAGACCCCATCAAACGGGAGAAATTGGCCCGGATTGCTCTCATGTGCGTTACGGGGCATCGTTTCTGTCGCGCCGAATTCCATCGAGCTGGGAAATCGCTCATTTTTGCGTCGCCAAATATCGTACGAACGCCGTGAAACTTCCACAGGCTTTTCCAGCAGATTTGCACCTGCACTCAAAAAAGTCAAAATTTTTACACATAGACCCCATCAAACGGGAGAAATTGGCCGGGATTGCTCTCATGTGCGTTACGGGGCATCGTTTCTCTCGCGCCGAATTCCATCGAGCTGGGAAATCGCTCATTTTTGCGTCGCCAAATATCGTACGAACGCCGTGAAACTTCCACAGGCTTTTCCAGCAGATTTGCACGTGCACTCAAAAAAGTCAAAATTTTTACACATAGACCCCATCAAACGGGAGAAATTGGCCCGGATTGCTCTCATGTGCGTTACGGGGCATCGTTTCTCTCGCGCCGAATTC
>NW_027620447.1:22500-27500 GCF_964198595.1 Lampetra fluviatilis | reverse complement strand
GAAATTGGCCCGGATTGCTCTCATGTGCGTTACGGGGCATCGTTTCTCTCGCGCCGAATTCTCTCGAGCTGGGAAATCGCTCATTTTTGCGTCGCCAAATATCGTACGAACGCCGTGAAACTTCCACAGGCTTTTTCAGCAGATTTGCACGTGCACTCAAAAAAGTCAAAATTTTTACACATAGACCCCATCAAACGGGAGAAATTGGCCCGGATTGCTCTCATGTGCGTTACGGGGCATCGTTTCTGTCGCGCCGAATTCCATCGAGCTGGGAAATCGCTCATTTTTGCGTCGCCAAATATCGTACGAACGCCGTGAAACTTCCACAGGCTTTTTCAGCAGATTTGCACGTGCACTCAAAAAAGTCAAAATTTGTACACATAGACCCCATCAAACGGGAGAAATTGGCCCGGATTGCTCTCATGTGCGTTACGGGGCATCGTTTCTCTCGCGCCGAATTCTCTCGAGCTGGGAAATCGCTCATTTTTGCGTCGCCAAATATCGTACGAACGCCGTGAAACTTCCACAGGCTTTTTCAGCAGATTTGCACGTGCACTCAAAAAAGTCAAAATTTTTACACATAGACCCCATCAAACGGGAGAAATTGGCCCGGATTGCTCTCATGTGCGTTACGGGGCATCGTTTCTGTCGCGCCGAATTCCATCGAGCTGGGAAATCGCTCATTTTTGCGTCGCCAAATATCGTACGAACGCCGTGAAACTTCCACAGGCTTTTTCAGCAGATTTGCACGTGCACTCAAAAAAGTCAAAATTTTTACACATAGACCCCATCAAACGGGAGAAATTGGCCGGGATTGCTCTCATGTGCGTTACGGGGCATCGTTTCTCTCGCGCCGAATTCCATCGAGCTGGGAAATCGCTCATTTTTGCGTCGCCAAATATCGTACGAACGCCGTGAAACTTCCACAGGCTTTTTCAGCAGATTTGCACGTGCACTCAAAAAAGTCAAAATTTGTACACATAGACCCCATCAAACGGGAGAAATTGGCCGGGATTGCTCTCATGTGCGTTACGGGGCATCGTTTCTCTCGCTCCGAATTCCATCGAGCTGGGAAATCGCTCATTTTTGCGTCGCCAAATATCGTACGAACGCCGTGAAACTTCCACAGGCTTTTTCAGCAGATTTGCACGTGCACTCAAAAAAGTCAAAATTTTTACACATAGACCCCATCAAACGGGAGAAATTGGCCGGGATTGCTCTCATGTGCGTTACGGGGCATCGTTTCTCTCGCGCCGAATTCCATCGAGCTGGGAAATCGCTCATTTTTGCGTCGCCAAATATCGTACGAACGCCGTGAAACTTCCACAGGCTTTTCCAGCAGATTTGCACGTGCACTCAAAAAAGTCAAAATTTTTACACATAGACCCCATCAAACGGGAGAAATTGGCCCGGATTGCTCTCATGTGCGTTACGGGGCATCGTTTCTCTCGCGCCGAATTCTCTCGAGCTGGGAAATCGCTCATTTTTGCGTCGCCAAATATCGTACGAACGCCGTGAAACTTCCACAGGCTTTTTCAGCAGATTTGCACCTGCACTCAAAAAAGTCAAAATTTTTACACATAGACCCCATCAAACGGGAGAAATTGGCCCGGATTGCTCTCATGTGCGTTACGGGGCATCGTTTCTCTCGCTCCGAATTCCATCGAGCTTGGAAATCGCTCATTTTTGCGTCGCCAAATATCGTACGAACGCCATGAAACTTCCACAGGCTTTTCCAGCAGATTTGCACCTGCACTCAAAAAAGTCAAAATTTTTACACATAGACCCCATCAAACGGGAGAAATTGGCCGGGATTGCTCTCATGTGCGTTACGGGGCATCGTTTCTCTCGCTCCGAATTCCATCGAGCTGGGAAATCGCTCATTTTTGCGTCGCCAAATATCGTACGAACGCCGTGAAACTTCCACAGGCTTTTTCAGCAGATTTGCACGTGCACTCAAAAAAGTCAAAATTTGTACACATAGACCCCATCAAACGGGAGAAATTGGCCGGGATTGCTCTCATGTGCGTTACGGGGCATCGTTTCTCTCGCTCCGAATTCCATCGAGCTTGGAAATCGCTCATTTTTGCGTCGCCAAATATCGTACGAACGCCGTGAAACTTCCACAGGCTTTTCCAGCAGATTTGCACCTGCACTCAAAAAAGTCAAAATTTTTACACATAGACCCCATCAAACGGGAGAAATTGGCCCGGATTGCTCTCATGTGCGTTACGGGGCATCGTTTCTGTCGCGCCGAATTCCATCGAGCTGGGAAATCGCTCATTTTTGCGTCGCCAAATATCGTACGAACGCCGTGAAACTTCCACAGGCTTTTCCAGCAGATTGGCACGTGCACTCAAAAAAGTCAAAATTTGTACACATAGACCCCATCAAACGGGAGAAATTGGCCGGGATTGCTCTCATGTGCGTTACGGGGCATCGTTTCTCTCGCTCCGAATTCCATCGAGCTGGGAAATCGCTCATTTTTGCGTCGCCAAATATCGTACGAACGCCGTGAAACTTCCACAGGCTTTTTCAGCAGATTTGCACGTGCACTCAAAAAAGTCAAAATTTTTACACATAGACCCCATCAAACGGGAGAAATTGGCCGGGATTGCTCTCATGTGCGTTACGGGGCATCGTTTCTCTCGCGCCGAATTCCATCGAGCTGGGAAATCGCTCATTTTTGCGTCGCCAAATATCGTACGAACGCCGTGAAACTTCCACAGGCTTTTTCAGCAGATTTGCACGTGCACTCAAAAAAGTCAAAATTTTTACACATAGACCCCATCAAACGGGAGAAATTGGCCCGGATTGCTCTCATGTGCGTTACGGGGCATCGTTTCTCTCGCTCCGAATTCCATCGAGCTTGGAAATCGCTCATTTTTGCGTCGCCAAATATCGTACGAACGCCGTGAAACTTCCACAGGCTTTTCCAGCAGATTTGCACCTGCACTCAAAAAAGTCAAAATTTTTACACATAGACCCCATCAAACGGGAGAAATTGGCCCGGATTGCTCTCATGTGCGTTACGGGGCATCGTTTCTCTCGCGCCGAATTCTCTCGAGCTGGGAAATCGCTCATTTTTGCGTCGCCAAATATCGTACGAACGCCGTGAAACTTCCACAGGCTTTTTCAGCAGATTTGCACCTGCACTCAAAAAAGTCAAAATTTGTACACATAGACCCCATCAAACGGGAGAAATTGGCCGGGATTGCTCTCATGTGCGTTACGGGGCATCGTTTCTCTCGCTCCGAATTCCATCGAGCTGGGAAATCGCTCATTTTTGCGTCGCCAAATATCGTACGAACGCCGTGAAACTTCCACAGGCTTTTTCAGCAGATTTGCACGTGCACTCAAAAAAGTCAAAATTTTTACACATAGACCCCATCAAACGGGAGAAATTGGCCGGGATTGCTCTCATGTGCGTTACGGGGCATCGTTTCTCTCGCGCCGAATTCCATCGAGCTGGGAAATCGCTCATTTTTGCGTCGCCAAATATCGTACGAACGCCGTGAAACTTCCACAGGCTTTTCCAGCAGATTTGCACGTGCACTCAAAAAAGTCAAAATTTTTACACATAGACCCCATCAAACGGGAGAAATTGGCCCGGATTGCTCTCATGTGCGTTACGGGGCATCGTTTCTCTCGCGCCGAATTCTCTCGAGCTGGGAAATCGCTCATTTTTGCGTCGCCAAATATCGTACGAACGCCGTGAAACTTCCACAGGCTTTTTCAGCAGATTTGCACCTGCACTCAAAAAAGTCAAAATTTTTACACATAGACCCCATCAAACGGGAGAAATTGGCCCGGATTGCTCTCATGTGCGTTACGGGGCATCGTTTCTCTCGCTCCGAATTCCATCGAGCTTGGAAATCGCTCATTTTTGCGTCGCCAAATATCGTACGAACGCCGTGAAACTTCCACAGGCTTTTCCAGCAGATTTGCACCTGCACTCAAAAAAGTCAAAATTTTTACACATAGACCCCATCAAACGGGAGAAATTGGCCCGGATTGCTCTCATGTGCGTTACGGGGCATCGTTTCTGTCGCGCCGAATTCCATCGAGCTGGGAAATCGCTCATTTTTGCGTCGCCAAATATCGTACGAACGCCGTGAAACTTCCACAGGCTTTTTCAGCAGATTTGCACCTGCACTCAAAAAAGTCAAAATTTGTACACATAGACCCCATCAAACGGGAGAAATTGGCCGGGATTGCTCTCATGTGCGTTACGGGGCATCGTTTCTCTCGCTCCGAATTCCATCGAGCTGGGAAATCGCTCATTTTTGCGTCGCCAAATATCGTACGAACGCCGTGAAACTTCCACAGGCTTTTTCAGCAGATTTGCACGTGCACTCAAAAAAGTCAAAATTTTTACACATAGACCCCATCAAACGGGAGAAATTGGCCGGGATTGCTCTCATGTGCGTTACGGGGCATCGTTTCTCTCGCGCCGAATTCCATCGAGCTGGGAAATCGCTCATTTTTGCGTCGCCAAATATCGTACGAACGCCGTGAAACTTCCACAGGCTTTTCCAGCAGATTTGCACGTGCACTCAAAAAAGTCAAAATTTTTACACATAGACCCCATCAAACGGGAGAAATTGGCCCGGATTGCTCTCATGTGCGTTACGGGGCATCGTTTCTCTCGCGCCGAATTCTCTCGAGCTGGGAAATCGCTCATTTTTGCGTCGCCAAATATCGTACGAACGCCGTGAAACTTCCACAGGCTTTTTCAGCAGATTTGCACCTGCACTCAAAAAAGTCAAAATTTTTACACATAGACCCCATCAAACGGGAGAAATTGGCCCGGATTGCTCTCATGTGCGTTACGGGGCATCGTTTCTCTCGCTCCGAATTCCATCGAGCTTGGAAATCGCTCATTTTTGCGTCGCCAAATATCGTACGAACGCCGTGAAACTTCCACAGGCTTTTCCAGCAGATTTGCACCTGCACTCAAAAAAGTCAAAATTTTTACACATAGACCCCATCAAACGGGA
>NW_027620447.1:5000-12500 GCF_964198595.1 Lampetra fluviatilis | reverse complement strand
AAACCACCACAAGGAGGGGCCTCGCTTTGTCGTGTATGCTACCCCCGTTTGGCAACCTGACGGTGCTGAAAGCTCACAAAACACAGGGCTTCCCACAAGGCCAGCCACTTTGAGGCAGCTGTAAGCGCACCACACACACCCTACGTGGGGTGGGGAGGGAAGGAGCAGGGGTCGACCCCACATGCCTGCAAACCTCTAGAGCGGCCTTACAATGCTCGCTACTCTATGGACCGGCAACGGCAATTGAAACCAACCCTAAAATTCTTGCACAGTTGGCAGCCTTCCTTGGCACAAGACCAAACAGCGCAGCGAACCCGTGCAGCACCAACCCAAGGGGACAGCCTTCCCCACACACTCTGGAGGAGAAGAGGCTCCCTCGGGCTGAGTCACACAGCTCAAGATACTCGCTCATTCACGGAAAACTTGGGAAACAAAACCTGCTGACACACACCACTTATGCATCGCATGAAGATTGCCATTGTCCATACACTTGTGCAGGTGCGATGGAAATATTTTCTCGTTTTGGTGTATGCTATATTTTTACAGACAGCTACCGACAAACGGTAGAAATTAGCGGGGATAGGCCTCAGACATTACCCAAAGCTCCGGGAACGTGAGCGACGCAAGACGAATGGGCATTTTAAAGCAGATCTATGGCAGTTACTGACAGTGCCTGGCGTGGGTTACTTGTCTCCGTTGTCGAGAGGGGAAGACGACCCATGTATATGTAAAGGGCGATTTTTTTAGCAACCGTTAAGGCTGTTTTTCCCCTTCACTTGTATCGAGAGGGAAGCAAAGAACATGTATGGCGTGTACGTTTTTTTACGAATTTTCATTAGCAATCTAACGACATGAATTGCGAAGACGTTTTTTGAACAATTGTATTCCTTTCCCAAAACATCGAGTGCTAGTGTATAAAACCGCTAGAGAAAATAAATTGGCAGGCGAAACTTAAAAAGGAGAGACCCATGAACAGCATGGCCAGGCGGCTCACCTCGACGTTTTTCCCCCGAGCAAAGTCCGCCGAGACCCCCTGTATCCCACGGGGATGTACTGGCGTGCACTTAAAGGTTGATGCCGCTCTGTTACTTGGGAAACGAACCACAAGCCAAATCCAGCTAATTTGTGAATGACTTAGCTCTCCTGCTTTCTCGAGAACGTGCTTTTTTCGTCGGATGAAACTTCCACAGGCTTTTCCAGCAGATTTGCACCTGCACTCAAAAAAGTCAAAATTTTTACACATAGACCCCATCAAACGGGAGAAATTGGCCCGGATTGCTCTCATGTGCGTTACGGGGCATCGTTTCTCTCGCGCCGAATTCTCTCGAGCTGGGAAATCGCTCATTTTTGCGTCGCCAAATATCGTACGAACGCCGTGAAACTTCCACAGGCTTTTTCAGCAGATTTGCACGTGCACTCAAAAAAGTCAAAATTTTTACACATAGACCCCATCAAACGGGAGAAATTGGCCCGGATTGCTCTCATGTGCGTTACGGGGCATCGTTTCTCTCGCGCCGAATTCCATCGAGCTGGGAAATCGCTCATTTTTGCGTCGCCAAATATCGTACGAACGCCGTGAAACTTCCACAGGCTTTTTCAGCAGATTTGCACCTGCACTCAAAAAAGTCAAAATTTTTACACATAGACCCCATCAAACGGGAGAAATTGGCCCGGATTGCTCTCATGTGCGTTACGGGGCATCGTTTCTCTCGCGCCGAATTCTCTCGAGCTGGGAAATCGCTCATTTTTGCGTCGCCAAATATCGTACGAACGCCGTGAAACTTCCACAGGCTTTTTCAGCAGATTTGCACGTGCACTCAAAAAAGTCAAAATTTTTACACATAGACCCCATCAAACGGGAGAAATTGGCCCGGATTGCTCTCATGTGCGTTACGGGGCATCGTTTCTGTCGCGCCGAATTCCATCGAGCTGGGAAATCGCTCATTTTTGCGTCGCCAAATATCGTACGAACGCCGTGAAACTTCCACAGGCTTTTTCAGCAGATTTGCACGTGCACTCAAAAAAGTCAAAATTTGTACACATAGACCCCATCAAACGGGAGAAATTGGCCCGGATTGCTCTCATGTGCGTTACGGGGCATCGTTTCTCTCGCGCCGAATTCTCTCGAGCTGGGAAATCGCTCATTTTTGCGTCGCCAAATATCGTACGAACGCCGTGAAACTTCCACAGGCTTTTTCAGCAGATTTGCACGTGCACTCAAAAAAGTCAAAATTTTTACACATAGACCCCATCAAACGGGAGAAATTGGCCCGGATTGCTCTCATGTGCGTTACGGGGCATCGTTTCTGTCGCGCCGAATTCCATCGAGCTGGGAAATCGCTCATTTTTGCGTCGCCAAATATCGTACGAACGCCGTGAAACTTCCACAGGCTTTTTCAGCAGATTTGCACGTGCACTCAAAAAAGTCAAAATTTTTACACATAGACCCCATCAAACGGGAGAAATTGGCCGGGATTGCTCTCATGTGCGTTACGGGGCATCGTTTCTCTCGCGCCGAATTCCATCGAGCTGGGAAATCGCTCATTTTTGCGTCGCCAAATATCGTACGAACGCCGTGAAACTTCCACAGGCTTTTTCAGCAGATTTGCACGTGCACTCAAAAAAGTCAAAATTTGTACACATAGACCCCATCAAACGGGAGAAATTGGCCGGGATTGCTCTCATGTGCGTTACGGGGCATCGTTTCTCTCGCTCCGAATTCCATCGAGCTGGGAAATCGCTCATTTTTGCGTCGCCAAATATCGTACGAACGCCGTGAAACTTCCACAGGCTTTTTCAGCAGATTTGCACGTGCACTCAAAAAAGTCAAAATTTTTACACATAGACCCCATCAAACGGGAGAAATTGGCCGGGATTGCTCTCATGTGCGTTACGGGGCATCGTTTCTCTCGCGCCGAATTCCATCGAGCTGGGAAATCGCTCATTTTTGCGTCGCCAAATATCGTACGAACGCCGTGAAACTTCCACAGGCTTTTCCAGCAGATTTGCACGTGCACTCAAAAAAGTCAAAATTTTTACACATAGACCCCATCAAACGGGAGAAATTGGCCCGGATTGCTCTCATGTGCGTTACGGGGCATCGTTTCTCTCGCGCCGAATTCTCTCGAGCTGGGAAATCGCTCATTTTTGCGTCGCCAAATATCGTACGAACGCCGTGAAACTTCCACAGGCTTTTTCAGCAGATTTGCACCTGCACTCAAAAAAGTCAAAATTTTTACACATAGACCCCATCAAACGGGAGAAATTGGCCCGGATTGCTCTCATGTGCGTTACGGGGCATCGTTTCTCTCGCTCCGAATTCCATCGAGCTTGGAAATCGCTCATTTTTGCGTCGCCAAATATCGTACGAACGCCGTGAAACTTCCACAGGCTTTTCCAGCAGATTTGCACCTGCACTCAAAAAAGTCAAAATTTTTACACATAGACCCCATCAAACGGGAGAAATTGGCCGGGATTGCTCTCATGTGCGTTACGGGGCATCGTTTCTCTCGCTCCGAATTCCATCGAGCTGGGAAATCGCTCATTTTTGCGTCGCCAAATATCGTACGAACGCCGTGAAACTTCCACAGGCTTTTTCAGCAGATTTGCACGTGCACTCAAAAAAGTCAAAATTTGTACACATAGACCCCATCAAACGGGAGAAATTGGCCGGGATTGCTCTCATGTGCGTTACGGGGCATCGTTTCTCTCGCTCCGAATTCCATCGAGCTTGGAAATCGCTCATTTTTGCGTCGCCAAATATCGTACGAACGCCGTGAAACTTCCACAGGCTTTTCCAGCAGATTTGCACCTGCACTCAAAAAAGTCAAAATTTTTACACATAGACCCCATCAAACGGGAGAAATTGGCCCGGATTGCTCTCATGTGCGTTACGGGGCATCGTTTCTGTCGCGCCGAATTCCATCGAGCTGGGAAATCGCTCATTTTTGCGTCGCCAAATATCGTACGAACGCCGTGAAACTTCCACAGGCTTTTCCAGCAGATTGGCACGTGCACTCAAAAAAGTCAAAATTTGTACACATAGACCCCATCAAACGGGAGAAATTGGCCGGGATTGCTCTCATGTGCGTTACGGGGCATCGTTTCTCTCGCTCCGAATTCCATCGAGCTGGGAAATCGCTCATTTTTGCGTCGCCAAATATCGTACGAACGCCGTGAAACTTCCACAGGCTTTTTCAGCAGATTTGCACGTGCACTCAAAAAAGTCAAAATTTTTACACATAGACCCCATCAAACGGGAGAAATTGGCCGGGATTGCTCTCATGTGCGTTACGGGGCATCGTTTCTCTCGCGCCGAATTCCATCGAGCTGGGAAATCGCTCATTTTTGCGTCGCCAAATATCGTACGAACGCCGTGAAACTTCCACAGGCTTTTTCAGCAGATTTGCACGTGCACTCAAAAAAGTCAAAATTTTTACACATAGACCCCATCAAACGGGAGAAATTGGCCCGGATTGCTCTCATGTGCGTTACGGGGCATCGTTTCTCTCGCTCCGAATTCCATCGAGCTTGGAAATCGCTCATTTTTGCGTCGCCAAATATCGTACGAACGCCGTGAAACTTCCACAGGCTTTTCCAGCAGATTTGCACCTGCACTCAAAAAAGTCAAAATTTTTACACATAGACCCCATCAAACGGGAGAAATTGGCCCGGATTGCTCTCATGTGCGTTACGGGGCATCGTTTCTCTCGCGCCGAATTCTCTCGAGCTGGGAAATCGCTCATTTTTGCGTCGCCAAATATCGTACGAACGCCGTGAAACTTCCACAGGCTTTTTCAGCAGATTTGCACCTGCACTCAAAAAAGTCAAAATTTGTACACATAGACCCCATCAAACGGGAGAAATTGGCCGGGATTGCTCTCATGTGCGTTACGGGGCATCGTTTCTCTCGCTCCGAATTCCATCGAGCTGGGAAATCGCTCATTTTTGCGTCGCCAAATATCGTACGAACGCCGTGAAACTTCCACAGGCTTTTTCAGCAGATTTGCACGTGCACTCAAAAAAGTCAAAATTTTTACACATAGACCCCATCAAACGGGAGAAATTGGCCGGGATTGCTCTCATGTGCGTTACGGGGCATCGTTTCTCTCGCGCCGAATTCCATCGAGCTGGGAAATCGCTCATTTTTGCGTCGCCAAATATCGTACGAACGCCGTGAAACTTCCACAGGCTTTTCCAGCAGATTTGCACGTGCACTCAAAAAAGTCAAAATTTTTACACATAGACCCCATCAAACGGGAGAAATTGGCCCGGATTGCTCTCATGTGCGTTACGGGGCATCGTTTCTCTCGCGCCGAATTCTCTCGAGCTGGGAAATCGCTCATTTTTGCGTCGCCAAATATCGTACGAACGCCGTGAAACTTCCACAGGCTTTTTCAGCAGATTTGCACCTGCACTCAAAAAAGTCAAAATTTTTACACATAGACCCCATCAAACGGGAGAAATTGGCCCGGATTGCTCTCATGTGCGTTACGGGGCATCGTTTCTCTCGCTCCGAATTCCATCGAGCTTGGAAATCGCTCATTTTTGCGTCGCCAAATATCGTACGAACGCCGTGAAACTTCCACAGGCTTTTCCAGCAGATTTGCACCTGCACTCAAAAAAGTCAAAATTTTTACACATAGACCCCATCAAACGGGAGAAATTGGCCCGGATTGCTCTCATGTGCGTTACGGGGCATCGTTTCTGTCGCGCCGAATTCCATCGAGCTGGGAAATCGCTCATTTTTGCGTCGCCAAATATCGTACGAACGCCGTGAAACTTCCACAGGCTTTTTCAGCAGATTTGCACCTGCACTCAAAAAAGTCAAAATTTGTACACATAGACCCCATCAAACGGGAGAAATTGGCCGGGATTGCTCTCATGTGCGTTACGGGGCATCGTTTCTCTCGCTCCGAATTCCATCGAGCTGGGAAATCGCTCATTTTTGCGTCGCCAAATATCGTACGAACGCCGTGAAACTTCCACAGGCTTTTTCAGCAGATTTGCACGTGCACTCAAAAAAGTCAAAATTTTTACACATAGACCCCATCAAACGGGAGAAATTGGCCGGGATTGCTCTCATGTGCGTTACGGGGCATCGTTTCTCTCGCGCCGAATTCCATCGAGCTGGGAAATCGCTCATTTTTGCGTCGCCAAATATCGTACGAACGCCGTGAAACTTCCACAGGCTTTTCCAGCAGATTTGCACGTGCACTCAAAAAAGTCAAAATTTTTACACATAGACCCCATCAAACGGGAGAAATTGGCCCGGATTGCTCTCATGTGCGTTACGGGGCATCGTTTCTCTCGCGCCGAATTCTCTCGAGCTGGGAAATCGCTCATTTTTGCGTCGCCAAATATCGTACGAACGCCGTGAAACTTCCACAGGCTTTTTCAGCAGATTTGCACCTGCACTCAAAAAAGTCAAAATTTTTACACATAGACCCCATCAAACGGGAGAAATTGGCCCGGATTGCTCTCATGTGCGTTACGGGGCATCGTTTCTCTCGCTCCGAATTCCATCGAGCTTGGAAATCGCTCATTTTTGCGTCGCCAAATATCGTACGAACGCCGTGAAACTTCCACAGGCTTTTCCAGCAGATTTGCACCTGCACTCAAAAAAGTCAAAATTTTTACACATAGACCCCATCAAACGGGAGAAATTGGCCCGGATTGCTCTCATGTGCGTTACGGGGCATCGTTTCTGTCGCGCCGAATTCCATCGAGCTGGGAAATCGCTCATTTTTGCGTCGCCAAATATCGTACGAACGCCGTGAAACTTCCACAGGCTTTTCCAGCAGATTGGCACGTGCACTCAAAAAAGTCAAAATTTGTACACATAGACCCCATCAAACGGGAGAAATTGGCCGGGATTGCTCTCATGTGCGTTACGGGGCATCGTTTCTCTCGCTCCGAATTCCATCGAGCTGGGAAATCGCTCATTTTTGCGTCGCCAAATATCGTACGAACGCCGTGAAACTTCCACAGGCTTTTTCAGCAGATTTGCACGTGCACTCAAAAAAGTCAAAATTTGTACACATAGACCCCATCAAACGGGAGAAATTGGCCGGGATTGCTCTCATGTGCGTTACGGGGCATCGTTTCTCTCGCGCCGAATTCCATCGAGCTGGGAAATCGCTCATTTTTGCGTCGCCAAATATCGTACGAACGCCGTGAAACTTCCACAGGCTTTTTCAGCAGATTTGCACGTGCACTCAAAAAAGTCAAAATTTTTACACATAGACCCCATCAAACGGGAGAAATTGGCCGGGATTGCTCTCATGTGCGTTACGGGGCATCGTTTCTCTCGCGCCGAATTCCATCGAGCTGGGAAATCGCTCATTTTTGCGTCGCCAAATATCGTACGAACGCCGTGAAACTTCCACAGGCTTTTTCAGCAGATTTGCACGTGCACTCAAAAAAGTCAAAATTTTTACACATAGACCCCATCAAACGGGAGAAATTGGCCCGGATTGCTCTCATGTGCGTTACGGGGCA
>NW_027620446.1:50000-52551 GCF_964198595.1 Lampetra fluviatilis | reverse complement strand
GAGCGATTTCCCAGCTCGATGGAATTCGGAGCGAGAGAAACGATGCCCCGTAACGCACATGAGAGCAATCCCGGCCAATTTCTCCCGTTTGATGGGGTCTATGTGTAAAAATTTTGACTTTTTTGAGTGCACGTGCAAATCTGCTGGAAAAGCCTGTGGAAGTTTCACGGCGTTCGTACGATATTTGGCGACGCAAAAATGAGCGATTTCCCAGCTCGATGGAATTCGGCGCGACAGAAACGATGCCCCGTAACGCACATGAGAGCAATCCGGGCCAATTTCTCCCGTTTGATGGGGTCTATGTGTAAAAATTTTGACTTTTTTGAGTGCACGTGCAAATCTGCTGAAAAAGCCTGTGGAAGTTTCACGGCGTTCGTACGATATTTGGCGACGCAAAAATGAGCGATTTCCCAGCTCGAGAGAATTCGGCGCGAGAGAAACGATGCCCCGTAACGCACATGAGAGCAATCCGGGCCAATTTCTCCCGTTTGATGGGGTCTATGTGTACAAATTTTGACTTTTTTGAGTGCACGTGCAAATCTGCTGAAAAAGCCTGTGGAAGTTTCACGGCGTTCGTACGATATTTGGCGACGCAAAAATGAGCGATTTCCCAGCTCGATGGAATTCGGCGCGAGAGAAACGATGCCCCGTAACGCACATGAGAGCAATCCCGGCCAATTTCTCCCGTTTGATGGGGTCTATGTGTAAAAATTTTGACTTTTTTGAGTGCACGTGCAAATCTGCTGGAAAAGCCTGTGGAAGTTTCACGGCGTTCGTACGATATTTGGCGACGCAAAAATGAGCGATTTCCCAGCTCGATGGAATTCGGCGCGACAGAAACGATGCCCCGTAACGCACATGAGAGCAATCCGGGCCAATTTCTCCCGTTTGATGGGGTCTATGTGTAAAAATTTTGACTTTTTTGAGTGCACGTGCAAATCTGCTGAAAAAGCCTGTGGAAGTTTCACGGCGTTCGTACGATATTTGGCGACGCAAAAATGAGCGATTTCCCAGCTCGAGAGAATTCGGCGCGAGAGAAACGATGCCCCGTAACGCACATGAGAGCAATCCGGGCCAATTTCTCCCGTTTGATGGGGTCTATGTGTACAAATTTTGACTTTTTTGAGTGCACGTGCAAATCTGCTGAAAAAGCCTGTGGAAGTTTCACGGCGTTCGTACGATATTTGGCGACGCAAAAATGAGCGATTTCCCAGCTCGATGGAATTCGGCGCGACAGAAACGATGCCCCGTAACGCACATGAGAGCAATCCGGGCCAATTTCTCCCGTTTGATGGGGTCTATGTGTAAAAATTTTGACTTTTTTGAGTGCACGTGCAAATCTGCTGAAAAAGCCTGTGGAAGTTTCACGGCGTTCGTACGATATTTGGCGACGCAAAAATGAGCGATTTCCCAGCTCGAGAGAATTCGGCGCGAGAGAAACGATGCCCCGTAACGCACATGAGAGCAATCCGGGCCAATTTCTCCCGTTTGATGGGGTCTATGTGTAAAAATTTTGACTTTTTTGAGTGCAGGTGCAAATCTGCTGAAAAAGCCTGTGGAAGTTTCACGGCGTTCGTACGATATTTGGCGACGCAAAAATGAGCGATTTCCCAGCTCGATGGAATTCGGCGCGAGAGAAACGATGCCCCGTAACGCACATGAGAGCAATCCGGGCCAATTTCTCCCGTTTGATGGGGTCTATGTGTAAAAATTTTGACTTTTTTGAGTGCACGTGCAAATCTGCTGAAAAAGCCTGTGGAAGTTTCACGGCGTTCGTACGATATTTGGCGACGCAAAAATGAGCGATTTCCCAGCTCGAGAGAATTCGGCGCGAGAGAAACGATGCCCCGTAACGCACATGAGAGCAATCCGGGCCAATTTCTCCCGTTTGATGGGGTCTATGTGTAAAAATTTTGACTTTTTTGAGTGCAGGTGCAAATCTGCTGGAAAAGCCTGTGGAAGTTTCATCCGACGAAAAAAGCACGTTCTCGAGAAAGCAGGAGAGCTAAGTCATTCACAAATTAGCTGGATTTGGCTTGTGGTTCGTTTCCCAAGTAACAGAGCGGCATCAACCTTTAAGTGCACGCCAGTACATCCCCGTGGGATACAGGGGGTCTCGGCGGACTTTGCTCGGGGGAAAAACGTCGAGGTGAGCCGCCTGGCCATGCTGTTCATGGGTCTCTCCTTTTTAAGTTTCGCCTGCCAATTTATTTTCTCTAGCGGTTTTATACACTAGCACTCGATGTTTTGGGAAAGGAATACAATTGTTCAAAAAACGTCTTCGCAATTCATGTCGTTAGATTGCTAATGAAAATTCGTAAAAAAACGTACACGCCATACATGTTCTTTGCTTCCCTCTCGATACAAGTGAAGGGGAAAAACAGCCTTAACGGTTGCTAAAAAAATCGCCCTTTACATATACATGGGTCGTCTTCCCCTCTCGACAACGGAGACAAGTAACCCACGCCAGGCACTGTCAGTAACTGCCATAGATCTGCTTTAAAATGCCCATTCGTCTTGCGTCGCTCACGTTCCCGGAGCTTTGGGTAAT
>NW_027620446.1:22500-40000 GCF_964198595.1 Lampetra fluviatilis | reverse complement strand
GATGGGGTCTATGTGTAAAAATTTTGACTTTTTTGAGTGCACGTGCAAATCTGCTGAAAAAGCCTGTGGAAGTTTCACGGCGTTCGTACGATATTTGGCGACGCAAAAATGAGCGATTTCCCAGCTCGATGGAATTCGGCGCGAGAGAAACGATGCCCCGTAACGCACATGAGAGCAATCCCGGCCAATTTCTCCCGTTTGATGGGGTCTATGTGTACAAATTTTGACTTTTTTGAGTGCACGTGCAAATCTGCTGAAAAAGCCTGTGGAAGTTTCACGGCGTTCGTACGATATTTGGCGACGCAAAAATGAGCGATTTCCCAGCTCGATGGAATTCGGAGCGAGAGAAACGATGCCCCGTAACGCACATGAGAGCAATCCCGGCCAATTTCTCCCGTTTGATGGGGTCTATGTGTACAAATTTTGACTTTTTTGAGTGCACGTGCCAATCTGCTGGAAAAGCCTGTGGAAGTTTCACGGCGTTCGTACGATATTTGGCGACGCAAAAATGAGCGATTTCCCAGCTCGATGGAATTCGGCGCGACAGAAACGATGCCCCGTAACGCACATGAGAGCAATCCGGGCCAATTTCTCCCGTTTGATGGGGTCTATGTGTAAAAATTTTGACTTTTTTGAGTGCAGGTGCAAATCTGCTGGAAAAGCCTGTGGAAGTTTCACGGCGTTCGTACGATATTTGGCGACGCAAAAATGAGCGATTTCCAAGCTCGATGGAATTCGGAGCGAGAGAAACGATGCCCCGTAACGCACATGAGAGCAATCCGGGCCAATTTCTCCCGTTTGATGGGGTCTATGTGTAAAAATTTTGACTTTTTTGAGTGCAGGTGCAAATCTGCTGAAAAAGCCTGTGGAAGTTTCACGGCGTTCGTACGATATTTGGCGACGCAAAAATGAGCGATTTCCCAGCTCGAGAGAATTCGGCGCGAGAGAAACGATGCCCCGTAACGCACATGAGAGCAATCCGGGCCAATTTCTCCCGTTTGATGGGGTCTATGTGTAAAAATTTTGACTTTTTTGAGTGCACGTGCAAATCTGCTGGAAAAGCCTGTGGAAGTTTCACGGCGTTCGTACGATATTTGGCGACGCAAAAATGAGCGATTTCCCAGCTCGATGGAATTCGGCGCGAGAGAAACGATGCCCCGTAACGCACATGAGAGCAATCCCGGCCAATTTCTCCCGTTTGATGGGGTCTATGTGTAAAAATTTTGACTTTTTTGAGTGCACGTGCAAATCTGCTGAAAAAGCCTGTGGAAGTTTCACGGCGTTCGTACGATATTTGGCGACGCAAAAATGAGCGATTTCCCAGCTCGATGGAATTCGGAGCGAGAGAAACGATGCCCCGTAACGCACATGAGAGCAATCCCGGCCAATTTCTCCCGTTTGATGGGGTCTATGTGTACAAATTTTGACTTTTTTGAGTGCAGGTGCAAATCTGCTGAAAAAGCCTGTGGAAGTTTCACGGCGTTCGTACGATATTTGGCGACGCAAAAATGAGCGATTTCCCAGCTCGATGGAATTCGGCGCGACAGAAACGATGCCCCGTAACGCACATGAGAGCAATCCGGGCCAATTTCTCCCGTTTGATGGGGTCTATGTGTAAAAATTTTGACTTTTTTGAGTGCAGGTGCAAATCTGCTGGAAAAGCCTGTGGAAGTTTCACGGCGTTCGTACGATATTTGGCGACGCAAAAATGAGCGATTTCCAAGCTCGATGGAATTCGGAGCGAGAGAAACGATGCCCCGTAACGCACATGAGAGCAATCCGGGCCAATTTCTCCCGTTTGATGGGGTCTATGTGTAAAAATTTTGACTTTTTTGAGTGCAGGTGCAAATCTGCTGAAAAAGCCTGTGGAAGTTTCACGGCGTTCGTACGATATTTGGCGACGCAAAAATGAGCGATTTCCCAGCTCGAGAGAATTCGGCGCGAGAGAAACGATGCCCCGTAACGCACATGAGAGCAATCCGGGCCAATTTCTCCCGTTTGATGGGGTCTATGTGTAAAAATTTTGACTTTTTTGAGTGCACGTGCAAATCTGCTGGAAAAGCCTGTGGAAGTTTCACGGCGTTCGTACGATATTTGGCGACGCAAAAATGAGCGATTTCCCAGCTCGATGGAATTCGGCGCGAGAGAAACGATGCCCCGTAACGCACATGAGAGCAATCCCGGCCAATTTCTCCCGTTTGATGGGGTCTATGTGTAAAAATTTTGACTTTTTTGAGTGCACGTGCAAATCTGCTGAAAAAGCCTGTGGAAGTTTCACGGCGTTCGTACGATATTTGGCGACGCAAAAATGAGCGATTTCCCAGCTCGATGGAATTCGGAGCGAGAGAAACGATGCCCCGTAACGCACATGAGAGCAATCCCGGCCAATTTCTCCCGTTTGATGGGGTCTATGTGTACAAATTTTGACTTTTTTGAGTGCAGGTGCAAATCTGCTGAAAAAGCCTGTGGAAGTTTCACGGCGTTCGTACGATATTTGGCGACGCAAAAATGAGCGATTTCCCAGCTCGAGAGAATTCGGCGCGAGAGAAACGATGCCCCGTAACGCACATGAGAGCAATCCGGGCCAATTTCTCCCGTTTGATGGGGTCTATGTGTAAAAATTTTGACTTTTTTGAGTGCAGGTGCAAATCTGCTGGAAAAGCCTGTGGAAGTTTCACGGCGTTCGTACGATATTTGGCGACGCAAAAATGAGCGATTTCCAAGCTCGATGGAATTCGGAGCGAGAGAAACGATGCCCCGTAACGCACATGAGAGCAATCCGGGCCAATTTCTCCCGTTTGATGGGGTCTATGTGTAAAAATTTTGACTTTTTTGAGTGCACGTGCAAATCTGCTGAAAAAGCCTGTGGAAGTTTCACGGCGTTCGTACGATATTTGGCGACGCAAAAATGAGCGATTTCCCAGCTCGATGGAATTCGGCGCGAGAGAAACGATGCCCCGTAACGCACATGAGAGCAATCCCGGCCAATTTCTCCCGTTTGATGGGGTCTATGTGTACAAATTTTGACTTTTTTGAGTGCACGTGCAAATCTGCTGAAAAAGCCTGTGGAAGTTTCACGGCGTTCGTACGATATTTGGCGACGCAAAAATGAGCGATTTCCCAGCTCGATGGAATTCGGAGCGAGAGAAACGATGCCCCGTAACGCACATGAGAGCAATCCCGGCCAATTTCTCCCGTTTGATGGGGTCTATGTGTACAAATTTTGACTTTTTTGAGTGCACGTGCCAATCTGCTGGAAAAGCCTGTGGAAGTTTCACGGCGTTCGTACGATATTTGGCGACGCAAAAATGAGCGATTTCCCAGCTCGATGGAATTCGGCGCGACAGAAACGATGCCCCGTAACGCACATGAGAGCAATCCGGGCCAATTTCTCCCGTTTGATGGGGTCTATGTGTAAAAATTTTGACTTTTTTGAGTGCAGGTGCAAATCTGCTGGAAAAGCCTGTGGAAGTTTCACGGCGTTCGTACGATATTTGGCGACGCAAAAATGAGCGATTTCCAAGCTCGATGGAATTCGGAGCGAGAGAAACGATGCCCCGTAACGCACATGAGAGCAATCCCGGCCAATTTCTCCCGTTTGATGGGGTCTATGTGTACAAATTTTGACTTTTTTGAGTGCACGTGCAAATCTGCTGAAAAAGCCTGTGGAAGTTTCACGGCGTTCGTACGATATTTGGCGACGCAAAAATGAGCGATTTCCCAGCTCGATGGAATTCGGAGCGAGAGAAACGATGCCCCGTAACGCACATGAGAGCAATCCCGGCCAATTTCTCCCGTTTGATGGGGTCTATGTGTAAAAATTTTGACTTTTTTGAGTGCAGGTGCAAATCTGCTGGAAAAGCCTGTGGAAGTTTCACGGCGTTCGTACGATATTTGGCGACGCAAAAATGAGCGATTTCCAAGCTCGATGGAATTCGGAGCGAGAGAAACGATGCCCCGTAACGCACATGAGAGCAATCCGGGCCAATTTCTCCCGTTTGATGGGGTCTATGTGTAAAAATTTTGACTTTTTTGAGTGCAGGTGCAAATCTGCTGAAAAAGCCTGTGGAAGTTTCACGGCGTTCGTACGATATTTGGCGACGCAAAAATGAGCGATTTCCCAGCTCGAGAGAATTCGGCGCGAGAGAAACGATGCCCCGTAACGCACATGAGAGCAATCCGGGCCAATTTCTCCCGTTTGATGGGGTCTATGTGTAAAAATTTTGACTTTTTTGAGTGCACGTGCAAATCTGCTGGAAAAGCCTGTGGAAGTTTCACGGCGTTCGTACGATATTTGGCGACGCAAAAATGAGCGATTTCCCAGCTCGATGGAATTCGGCGCGAGAGAAACGATGCCCCGTAACGCACATGAGAGCAATCCCGGCCAATTTCTCCCGTTTGATGGGGTCTATGTGTAAAAATTTTGACTTTTTTGAGTGCACGTGCAAATCTGCTGAAAAAGCCTGTGGAAGTTTCACGGCGTTCGTACGATATTTGGCGACGCAAAAATGAGCGATTTCCCAGCTCGATGGAATTCGGAGCGAGAGAAACGATGCCCCGTAACGCACATGAGAGCAATCCCGGCCAATTTCTCCCGTTTGATGGGGTCTATGTGTACAAATTTTGACTTTTTTGAGTGCACGTGCAAATCTGCTGAAAAAGCCTGTGGAAGTTTCACGGCGTTCGTACGATATTTGGCGACGCAAAAATGAGCGATTTCCCAGCTCGATGGAATTCGGCGCGAGAGAAACGATGCCCCGTAACGCACATGAGAGCAATCCCGGCCAATTTCTCCCGTTTGATGGGGTCTATGTGTAAAAATTTTGACTTTTTTGAGTGCACGTGCAAATCTGCTGAAAAAGCCTGTGGAAGTTTCACGGCGTTCGTACGATATTTGGCGACGCAAAAATGAGCGATTTCCCAGCTCGATGGAATTCGGCGCGAGAGAAACGATGCCCCGTAACGCACATGAGAGCAATCCGGGCCAATTTCTCCCGTTTGATGGGGTCTATGTGTAAAAATTTTGACTTTTTTGAGTGCAGGTGCAAATCTGCTGGAAAAGCCTGTGGAAGTTTCACGGCGTTCGTACGATATTTGGCGACGCAAAAATGAGCGATTTCCAAGCTCGATGGAATTCGGAGCGAGAGAAACGATGCCCCGTAACGCACATGAGAGCAATCCGGGCCAATTTCTCCCGTTTGATGGGGTCTATGTGTACAAATTTTGACTTTTTTGAGTGCACGTGCCAATCTGCTGGAAAAGCCTGTGGAAGTTTCACGGCGTTCGTACGATATTTGGCGACGCAAAAATGAGCGATTTCCCAGCTCGATGGAATTCGGCGCGAGAGAAACGATGCCCCGTAACGCACATGAGAGCAATCCCGGCCAATTTCTCCCGTTTGATGGGGTCTATGTGTAAAAATTTTGACTTTTTTGAGTGCAGGTGCAAATCTGCTGAAAAAGCCTGTGGAAGTTTCACGGCGTTCGTACGATATTTGGCGACGCAAAAATGAGCGATTTCCCAGCTCGAGAGAATTCGGCGCGAGAGAAACGATGCCCCGTAACGCACATGAGAGCAATCCGGGCCAATTTCTCCCGTTTGATGGGGTCTATGTGTAAAAATTTTGACTTTTTTGAGTGCAGGTGCAAATCTGCTGGAAAAGCCTGTGGAAGTTTCACGGCGTTCGTACGATATTTGGCGACGCAAAAATGAGCGATTTCCCAGCTCGATGGAATTCGGAGCGAGAGAAACGATGCCCCGTAACGCACATGAGAGCAATCCCGGCCAATTTCTCCCGTTTGATGGGGTCTATGTGTACAAATTTTGACTTTTTTGAGTGCACGTGCCAATCTGCTGGAAAAGCCTGTGGAAGTTTCACGGCGTTCGTACGATATTTGGCGACGCAAAAATGAGCGATTTCCCAGCTCGATGGAATTCGGCGCGAGAGAAACGATGCCCCGTAACGCACATGAGAGCAATCCCGGCCAATTTCTCCCGTTTGATGGGGTCTATGTGTAAAAATTTTGACTTTTTTGAGTGCACGTGCAAATCTGCTGAAAAAGCCTGTGGAAGTTTCACGGCGTTCGTACGATATTTGGCGACGCAAAAATGAGCGATTTCCCAGCTCGATGGAATTCGGAGCGAGAGAAACGATGCCCCGTAACGCACATGAGAGCAATCCCGGCCAATTTCTCCCGTTTGATGGGGTCTATGTGTAAAAATTTTGACTTTTTTGAGTGCACGTGCAAATCTGCTGGAAAAGCCTGTGGAAGTTTCACGGCGTTCGTACGATATTTGGCGACGCAAAAATGAGCGATTTCCCAGCTCGATGGAATTCGGCGCGACAGAAACGATGCCCCGTAACGCACATGAGAGCAATCCGGGCCAATTTCTCCCGTTTGATGGGGTCTATGTGTAAAAATTTTGACTTTTTTGAGTGCACGTGCAAATCTGCTGAAAAAGCCTGTGGAAGTTTCACGGCGTTCGTACGATATTTGGCGACGCAAAAATGAGCGATTTCCCAGCTCGAGAGAATTCGGCGCGAGAGAAACGATGCCCCGTAACGCACATGAGAGCAATCCGGGCCAATTTCTCCCGTTTGATGGGGTCTATGTGTACAAATTTTGACTTTTTTGAGTGCACGTGCAAATCTGCTGAAAAAGCCTGTGGAAGTTTCACGGCGTTCGTACGATATTTGGCGACGCAAAAATGAGCGATTTCCCAGCTCGATGGAATTCGGCGCGAGAGAAACGATGCCCCGTAACGCACATGAGAGCAATCCCGGCCAATTTCTCCCGTTTGATGGGGTCTATGTGTAAAAATTTTGACTTTTTTGAGTGCACGTGCAAATCTGCTGGAAAAGCCTGTGGAAGTTTCACGGCGTTCGTACGATATTTGGCGACGCAAAAATGAGCGATTTCCCAGCTCGATGGAATTCGGCGCGACAGAAACGATGCCCCGTAACGCACATGAGAGCAATCCGGGCCAATTTCTCCCGTTTGATGGGGTCTATGTGTAAAAATTTTGACTTTTTTGAGTGCACGTGCAAATCTGCTGAAAAAGCCTGTGGAAGTTTCACGGCGTTCGTACGATATTTGGCGACGCAAAAATGAGCGATTTCCCAGCTCGAGAGAATTCGGCGCGAGAGAAACGATGCCCCGTAACGCACATGAGAGCAATCCGGGCCAATTTCTCCCGTTTGATGGGGTCTATGTGTACAAATTTTGACTTTTTTGAGTGCACGTGCAAATCTGCTGAAAAAGCCTGTGGAAGTTTCACGGCGTTCGTACGATATTTGGCGACGCAAAAATGAGCGATTTCCCAGCTCGATGGAATTCGGCGCGACAGAAACGATGCCCCGTAACGCACATGAGAGCAATCCGGGCCAATTTCTCCCGTTTGATGGGGTCTATGTGTAAAAATTTTGACTTTTTTGAGTGCACGTGCAAATCTGCTGAAAAAGCCTGTGGAAGTTTCACGGCGTTCGTACGATATTTGGCGACGCAAAAATGAGCGATTTCCCAGCTCGAGAGAATTCGGCGCGAGAGAAACGATGCCCCGTAACGCACATGAGAGCAATCCGGGCCAATTTCTCCCGTTTGATGGGGTCTATGTGTAAAAATTTTGACTTTTTTGAGTGCAGGTGCAAATCTGCTGAAAAAGCCTGTGGAAGTTTCACGGCGTTCGTACGATATTTGGCGACGCAAAAATGAGCGATTTCCCAGCTCGATGGAATTCGGCGCGAGAGAAACGATGCCCCGTAACGCACATGAGAGCAATCCGGGCCAATTTCTCCCGTTTGATGGGGTCTATGTGTAAAAATTTTGACTTTTTTGAGTGCACGTGCAAATCTGCTGAAAAAGCCTGTGGAAGTTTCACGGCGTTCGTACGATATTTGGCGACGCAAAAATGAGCGATTTCCCAGCTCGAGAGAATTCGGCGCGAGAGAAACGATGCCCCGTAACGCACATGAGAGCAATCCGGGCCAATTTCTCCCGTTTGATGGGGTCTATGTGTAAAAATTTTGACTTTTTTGAGTGCAGGTGCAAATCTGCTGGAAAAGCCTGTGGAAGTTTCATCCGACGAAAAAAGCACGTTCTCGAGAAAGCAGGAGAGCTAAGTCATTCACAAATTAGCTGGATTTGGCTTGTGGTTCGTTTCCCAAGTAACAGAGCGGCATCAACCTTTAAGTGCACGCCAGTACATCCCCGTGGGATACAGGGGGTCTCGGCGGACTTTGCTCGGGGGAAAAACGTCGAGGTGAGCCGCCTGGCCATGCTGTTCATGGGTCTCTCCTTTTTAAGTTTCGCCTGCCAATTTATTTTCTCTAGCGGTTTTATACACTAGCACTCGATGTTTTGGGAAAGGAATACAATTGTTCAAAAAACGTCTTCGCAATTCATGTCGTTAGATTGCTAATGAAAATTCGTAAAAAAACGTACACGCCATACATGTTCTTTGCTTCCCTCTCGATACAAGTGAAGGGGAAAAACAGCCTTAACGGTTGCTAAAAAAATCGCCCTTTACATATACATGGGTCGTCTTCCCCTCTCGACAACGGAGACAAGTAACCCACGCCAGGCACTGTCAGTAACTGCCATAGATCTGCTTTAAAATGCCCATTCGTCTTGCGTCGCTCACGTTCCCGGAGCTTTGGGTAATGTCTGAGGCCTATCCCCGCTAATTTCTACCGTTTGTCGGTAGCTGTCTGTAAAAATATAGCATACACCAAAACGAGAAAATATTTCCATCGCACCTGCACAAGTGTATGGACAATGGCAATCTTCATGCGATGCATAAGTGGTGTGTGTCAGCAGGTTTTGTTTCCCAAGTTTTCCGTGAATGAGCGAGTATCTTGAGCTGTGTGACTCAGCCCGAGGGAGCCTCTTCTCCTCCAGAGTGTGTGGGGAAGGCTGTCCCCTTGGGTTGGTGCTGCACGGGTTCGCTGCGCTGTTTGGTCTTGTGCCAAGTGTTGTATGTGTCGGAGTTATGAAATTTTGATGAAAATAATAAAAATTAATAATTTTCCGAAAAATGCGCAAATCGCATTAATTATGTTAATGTGTGTATTAACATGCATAAATTATGATAATGCGTGTAATTATATGCATATATTATGATAGTGTGAGTAATTATATGCATAAATTATGATAATCGCTGAGATAATCGCAGTAAGTTATGCGGATGCTTGCGATGATGTTAATGTGGGCAGTTGTGGTAATTAGGCTCAGCTTCGTTTATCCAGAGTTATGTCAATCAGGATAACACGATGATCAATGATTAAACGTTTACCGATTATCCTAGCGTGTGTTATGATATTTAGGTCTCCATTTTCATATCTCATCACAGGATACAGTTATCAAAAATATGATGGTTTTGCATGGACTTGGAAAGAAGCACTCGAACAGTTGGTGTTAAGCAATTTTATTCTAACAAGCATGTGACATTCTATCATGCAGGTCAAACATGCGTCAATAATTCATGAATAACCAAACACTTATGCATTTGCGATATCAAGCATTCGATTAATATGGATAACTAAAATTCTTATGCAATTACGAGATTAAGCATTGACTAAAATGAATGAATGAACACTTATGCATTTACTAAATTGAATAACTCAAACTCTTATGCATTTTCGATATTGTGCATTTAACGAACTGAATGACCAAAAATTATTATGCAATCGTAACCTCTACCTCTCCACCAGGCATCTCATTAGTTCGTTTTTGTATCGATCACCATCGGCGACTGGCCGAGTTTGAAAACAAGCATGACACATTTCGTTTTGCGTTAATAAAAGCACTTATTGTATCCCCGAGGCGAAAGTATATGTCAATAGATTCATCGGTAAGTATAATATTCTTTTAACGGAATGTTGGAGTCAATGGTGGGTGAGGGCGTGTTGCGGGAGAGCTAATCTGGCTCTGTTTTAATTAATTCTTCGGCGAGGCTCTATGACAAAGGAAACTGGTTCGACAAGATTTTCTCTGTGTTTCCTCGAGTCTGTATGTGGGGAGTGATACAACCTCTCTGCCGTCTGTGCGAGTTGCAGCTGACACTTTCTCCGCGATGAGGTGAGCGGCGGCGCTTGGCGGCGCTTGGCGGCCCTTGGTAGCTGACGGCGCGGTGGCGCGCTCTCGGTAGCTGACGGCGCGGTGGCGCGCTCTCGTAGCTGACGGCGCGGTGGCGCGCTCTCGTAGCTGACGGCGCGGTGGCGCGCTCTCGTAGCTGACGGCGCGGTGGCGCGCTCTCGTAGCTGACGGCGCGGTGGCGCGCTCTCGTAGCTGACGGCGCGGTGGCGCGCTCTCGTAGCTGACGGCGCGGTGGCGCGCTCTCGTAGCTGACGGCGCGGTGGCGCGCTCTCGTAGCTGACGGCGCGGTGGCGCGCTCTCGTAGCTGACGGCGCGGTGGCGCGCTCTCGTAGCTGACGGCGCGGTGGCGCGCTCTCGTAGCTGACGGCGCGGTGGCGCGCTCTCGTAGCTGACGGCGCGGTGGCGCGCTCTCGTAGCTGACGGCGCGGTGGCGCGCTCTTTCTCTCCACTGCTGGATGACGAGTCGGTTCTCGTTGGTTGTCGCTCTGGCGATGAACGATGCTTTCGCTCGTTGCTGATATTGACGTTGGGTTGAAGTTGTTGGCTCGAGAGTGATAGCTGGAATCTCCGTCCGTTTCACTCGCAGCTCGGCGGCTCAGTGTAGTAATTCTTCTTAGGTGGTGCAGACCTCGGCTTGTAGCAGCACGTCGCTACCTCGCGATTCTCGTCATGCTGGATGACGAAAGCTTCTTGACGATCTGTGGTGGAGTTGAAGCCCTGGCGATGTGTGGTGGAGGGCCAGGCCCCTGACGAAGTGTGGTGGAGGGCCAGGCCCCTGACGAAGTGAGTTGAATGGATTTTTCCCCGGCTTATGTTGAGAAAATGCCCTCCGTTTCCCGAGTTGTTCAAAGTCTGTCATAAAACCTTCCTGTGTGTGTGTGTTCGTCCGTGTGTGTGTCCGTCCGTGTGTTTCGCTTTGAAGACACAGTTGTTGTCGTTCTGAAAGGGGGGGGGGCTCGTGACGGCGCCAACGAAGTTATACATTAGCCAGACCGATGATTCGCGTCGAGTTATATATATATAAAAGAGATATTCGAATCCATGTTTTTGTTACTGAATAATATTTGTCGCGACAACCTACGCGTTAAGCGAGCTTAATTATTTCCGCCCTCGCTCGGGGATCATATCTTTTGTCTCACACAGCTTAAGTTGTTTTGGTTTGGAAGTTGAAATGCGACTTATTCCATTATGCCCCAGTTATGCCGAAACCGTGTTCCCGATGTTTCATCGTGACCCGATCTCTCATGGAGATGTTATTCCTTGCGTGTGCAATTTTTGCTGTCCGTGTTGTGGGAAGACAAAGACGGTTGTTTCCACGGTGGAAGCGCCCGGCGCATGCGCTTATTTATTTATTTCTGAGAGCGTGTTAATTTCCTTTGAGCCATTGCCCGGGAGTTTTATTGGTGTCATTTCCCGGCTTTGTGCCTGCGTGTGGAGATCCTCTCGGAAAGACAAAGACGGTCGTGTTGCTGCTGTTGTTTTCAGGGGGTTGTTGTGTTTGGTTAATTTTGAGAGCCTTATTCACCGTTAGCTCCTAGGATATTCACTTTAATTCCGTACTTATTATTTGACTTCTTGTGATTATTTAATCTGCTATCCCGGCTAAGAATTTTGTTTTGGAGCGAAATATATGCCATAATTGTTCTTCGATGCTTCGGCCCGGCCGTGTAGAAATTCTATAAAGGTAAATAATGTCAGTATTTAATTAACAATGATGGGTCGCGATTCTGGTGCAGACTGTAGTCTGATTTTCAATTGTAGTGAGGATGGATACTGTTTGCTTACTTCATGGCTAAGTTGTACTAGTTTGTCTAACATGGTTCAAAACCCGTTTGTGTTTTTTTGTTAATGTTGTTCCTTTGTTAAGAATATAATTATATATTTCGTGGCCTGGTTTTGTACTTATAAAAGGGTTTTTTTCCCTTTACGAACGGATGTTTCTTCCAGAACCCCCCCGGCTACCATTCCCCCCTTCCTTGTTCCTCTTGTGTGAAATTCGGGGAGTTTTTTTATGATCTTGATTACCCTTCTTTCATGCCCTCTTTCCTTTGAAATGAGGTGTGCGCACATCTGTGTTAGTGTGTGGGGGCCTCTGTGGGAGTGTGAGGGCGTGTCCGTTCTCACGTTGCCCCGTGTATATTAAAAAACGATATTATCTATGTTGGCAGAATAATTCTTAAAAAAAAAATAATTTTTAAAATTAAAAAGGGGGGCATATATCCAACAGTCCGCCCTTTTGAAAATTATCAGGGGTCGATTTGGCCACTGGCGAATTTTCAAACAAAGTAATGCCCCCTTTTTATGTCATGCATCCCATCAGCCGCCCTTACTCTCGGCGGTTATTTCTTACAACGCGCGTGCACGTATTACAATCTTAATCTGGTTACATCTGAATTAGCAAAGGAAATAACAACCGTTAACATCGATATTGCGTTACATTGGTTCTCGTACATCATAATTCCGACGAATATTCATTTTTGTTTTTGCTTAACATGGTTACATTTGAATTAAGCAAGGAAAATAACAACACGTTAAAACATCGATATCATCAGTTACATGGTTCCCATACATCATAACTCCGACGAACTTCATCTTTGTTTTTGTTAAATCCTGGGAAACGCTAGGTAGCGGTTTCGAACGCATTTATGCGTTACCTTCCTCATGTTGCCTGGTTTACCACTTATCACTTTGATAATTCGATCACGGTTTTCGGGTTTGTTTTTGTAATTTCCTCTCTCACTCTCTCGCGTCGTGGGAGTGTGTGGTGAAAAATTGTGCTGTACATAATCAGAATTCGCGCACACAACCCACTTTGACACTTGGTTCGTGGCATTCGCTCTCTCTGCGATTACATGCACATTTGCCGAGTTTGTGTGTCGATTTAATTCTGTCCCTCGTAATGTTGCCCTCTTTGTTTTTACGAGTGTGTTAGATTTTAACACCATTCCCGATATGTCATGAACATTCGTCTCCATTTTAGCACTCCGATCCACATACATTTTGGTTTCCCTTGGATATTTTCCATTCAAAGGCTCACGCCTGCGCTCCTCAGGGCGTGTCTCTGTGTGCTCTCTTTGTCTCTGCTGTCTGTTATCTACTGTCCGATCACGCCTCAATGCAACCCCGCACCCGATCCGCGCGCCTTTCACAAGAGCACCGCCCGTGTTTTTGCCCGCCCTGTCACCTGCAGCCTGCTTGTATTTCCCATTGAGCTCGGGGTTTAACAAAACCTCGGCGGGTGGTTCATCATGTATTTGTACCGCATTCTGTGTTATTCCTCTATTCCCTCCTGGTATAGCCGGTGGAGGAATTGGTCGGAATTGGATCGATTGTGTTTGACCTCCCCTCTTGCGATTCTCCTGAATGTTCGCATCCATACTTCCGCGGTCTGTGTAACACCTTCCCGCTAGGTGGTTATCTCGCCATCTCTGTGCATAATTTGAGCCTTGCGTGTGTCGTGGGATGGGGTGTTGATATGGTTCTGTTCTGAACCTCTCCCTCCTACGATTCTCGTACATTTTTGGCCGAGTGTTTTTCCCATTTGGGTGCCAAATTTTTTTTGGATTGTTACTTCGCCATCTCTGTGGGTAATTTTGACCTTGTGTGTGTCGTGGCATGGGGTGTTGGTATGGTTCTGTTCTGAACCTCCCCCTCCTGCGATTCCTCTGAATGTTCGGCTTTGTGCCGCTCTCATTCTCGTGCCAACCTCTCTCTGGGTTATTTTGCCACAGGTGCGTGTGTGTTTGCTCTTCTAGGCATTGTGGGACTGTTCGGTGATTTTTATTCCTCTCTGAGAGGCTGGGTTCCTTATCCCTCTCCCTGTGTTCTGGATCCGAATTCTGATTCTTAGCTCTGTACAACCATGCCATGTACGCCTTGCTCTCTATGCGGCGTAAGGATGCGGTTTCTGGATTCAAAACCATTCTCACCCTTTCTGTAATCTCTGGGCTCAAGGATTCAAAAAACATAATTTTGAACATTTTATCTCCTTCGTGGTATTGATTCACATCGCCTGCGTAATACGCTCTTTTAAATTGTACGAGGTAGTCACGTGGATCTTGGTCCATGCCCTGGGTCATCGATTTTACAGCATAAAACCCTTCAGTGAGTGTCGAATATTCTCCAAACTTCCGAATCACTGCCAGGCTCAGTTGTTTAAAATCATTTCTAACCTTGTGTGGTAGTGACTTTACCCATGTGATAGAATCTTTATGTAAGGTCCGTTTCAACAAACTCGCTTTTTCATCCCGTCTCATCAGCCCTCTAATCATTGCCTCCTCTTCCACTGTCGCGATATGTGTATGTATATCCATGGACTTATTGTGGGGGTCAAAATCGGGAATTCTGACTAGAGCCTTGTCCATCAATTTAAGGGTTTTACTGGTGAATAGGTATTCCGAAAGTTGATTGCCGACAGCGTCATCATCAAACAAGTTATCATCAGGCAATCTGTCACTTTTATCTGTTCTGTGTGGGGCGTGATTAAGCGGTGTGCATTTTCTGTGTGCGCGCCCAGTGCCGTGTCGCTCGTGTTGCCATTTCCCTTCAGTTTTTGCCTCTGCCCTTAGTGGAGCATGTCCAGTCGACTTTACTTTAACATTTTGCCTCCCTCTATCTGTGAAGTTGTCAGTCTCACATGTTTTTGTTTGCATATGTATCTCTCCCTCCCTTCTCTCGAATTGTGAGGGTTTCCCTTTGTCAAGGACTTTTTGTTCGATATCCATAATTTTTTTGCGATCAGTCCCTGGACTCTGTCCCCGTACCCACGAGTGTGATTTAATGTTACTTCCATATTTATTCTGTGGATCCACGTCTGTGAGTTTCGCTGGTGTCGCGAGCCCTGATTTCTCCTCCCTTACGATGGTGTGAGGACATTTTTCCTCGTTTATTAGAGACGATTTCTCTCCCGTTTCCTTTCCAATTTTTTCTTTATTCCACCATCCCTGTCTGTATGCCTGTGTGAGAAGACATGAGTCCTGTCCTGCCTTCTCTGCAGTTTTTGCATCGTGTTCGCCTTCGTTACATTTAATCCAGTCAATTAGTTTCCCCCGAGGTGTGTTCGTGTTATCGATACAGCTCCCTTCCCATATGTCTCTCTGACTGTACTGCTTTGTAACAGATTGGTCGGTACGTTTTAATACGAGTTCCCCGTACCCCGTAACCCATTCAAAAATTATTCTTAATCCTATCATCTCAAGTGGCAGGAGTTACTTTGACCTTTCCTTTCAGAGTGCCTATAAAACAATTATCTCACAGAGTGTAGTCAGTTTGACTCGAGCTATTGTTATTTTCCGATTCAGAGTGCGTACCTCTAACACCATTTATCACAGGATGCAATCGGTTTGATACGATATTATCTTAATTCCACTGTCTCTGTTTCAACCTGCTATTCTGGGTTTTAACCTTAGAGGGCGTTTTTTTTTTTGTTTTACGCCCGTTTACAATCACAATGCAATGTTTGGTCACGATATTCTGGTTAACACGAAGTGATTCATTCCTTCATCCATGCAAAACACTGTCTGTGAGAGATCCCGGACGAGCCCCCATTATGTTGTATGTGTCGGAGTTATGAAATTTTGATGAAAATAATAAAAATTAATAATTTTCCGAAAAATGCGCAAATCGCATTAATTATGTTAATGTGTGTATTAACATGCATAAATTATGATAATGCGTGTAATTATATGCATATATTATGATAGTGTGAGTAATTATATGCATAAATTATGATAATCGCTGAGATAATCGCAGTAAGTTATGCGGATGCTTGCGATGATGTTAATGTGGGCAGTTGTGGTAATTAGGCTCAGCTTCGTTTATCCAGAGTTATGTCAATCAGGATAACACGATGATCAATGATTAAACGTTTACCGATTATCCTAGCGTGTGTTATGATATTTAGGTCTCCATTTTCATATCTCATCACAGGATACAGTTATCAAAAATATGATGGTTTTGCATGGACTTGGAAAGAAGCACTCGAACAGTTGGTGTTAAGCAATTTTATTCTAACAAGCATGTGACATTCTATCATGCAGGTCAAACATGCGTCAATAATTCATGAATAACCAAACACTTATGCATTTGCGATATCAAGCATTCGATTAATATGGATAACTAAAATTCTTATGCAATTACGAGATTAAGCATTGACTAAAATGAATGAATGAACACTTATGCATTTACTAAATTGAATAACTCAAACTCTTATGCATTTTCGATATTGTGCATTTAACGAACTGAATGACCAAAAATTATTATGCAATCGTAACCTCTACCTCTCCACCAGGCATCTCATTAGTTCGTTTTTGTATCGATCACCATCGGCGACTGGCCGAGTTTGAAAACAAGCATGACACATTTCGTTTTGCGTTAATAAAAGCACTTATTGTATCCCCGAGGCGAAAGTATATGTCAATAGATTCATCGGTAAGTATAATATTCTTTTAACGGAATGTTGGAGTCAATGGTGGGTGAGGGCGTGTTGCGGGAGAGCTAATCTGGCTCTGTTTTAATTAATTCTTCGGCGAGGCTCTATGACAAAGGAAACTGGTTCGACAAGATTTTCTCTGTGTTTCCTCGAGTCTGTATGTGGGGAGTGATACAACCTCTCTGCCGTCTGTGCGAGTTGCAGCTGACACTTTCTCCGCGATGAGGTGAGCGGCGGCGCTTGGCGGCGCTTGGCGGCCCTTGGTAGCTGACGGCGCGGTGGCGCGCTCTCGGTAGCTGACGGCGCGGTGGCGCGCTCTCGTAGCTGACGGCGCGGTGGCGCGCTCTCGTAGCTGACGGCGCGGTGGCGCGCTCTCGTAGCTGACGGCGCGGTGGCGCGCTCTCGTAGCTGACGGCGCGGTGGCGCGCTCTCGTAGCTGACGGCGCGGTGGCGCGCTCTCGTAGCTGACGGCGCGGTGGCGCGCTCTCGTAGCTGACGGCGCGGTGGCGCGCTCTCGTAGCTGACGGCGCGGTGGCGCGCTCTCGTAGCTGACGGCGCGGTGGCGCGCTCTCGTAGCTGACGGCGCGGTGGCGCGCTCTCGTAGCTGACGGCGCGGTGGCGCGCTCTCGTAGCTGACGGCGCGGTGGCGCGCTCTCGTAGCTGACGGCGCGGTGGCGCGCTCTTTCTCTCCACTGCTGGATGACGAGTCGGTTCTCGTTGGTTGTCGCTCTGGCGATGAACGATGCTTTCGCTCGTTGCTGATATTGACGTTGGGTTGAAGTTGTTGGCTCGAGAGTGATAGCTGGAATCTCCGTCCGTTTCACTCGCAGCTCGGCGGCTCAGTGTAGTAATTCTTCTTAGGTGGTGCAGACCTCGGCTTGTAGCAGCACGTCGCTACCTCGCGATTCTCGTCATGCTGGATGACGAAAGCTTCTTGACGATCTGTGGTGGAGTTGAAGCCCTGGCGATGTGTGGT
>NW_027620446.1:0-12500 GCF_964198595.1 Lampetra fluviatilis | reverse complement strand
ATGTGTAAAAATTTTGACTTTTTTGAGTGCACGTGCAAATCTGCTGAAAAAGCCTGTGGAAGTTTCACGGCGTTCGTACGATATTTGGCGACGCAAAAATGAGCGATTTCCCAGCTCGATGGAATTCGGAGCGAGAGAAACGATGCCCCGTAACGCACATGAGAGCAATCCCGGCCAATTTCTCCCGTTTGATGGGGTCTATGTGTACAAATTTTGACTTTTTTGAGTGCACGTGCAAATCTGCTGAAAAAGCCTGTGGAAGTTTCACGGCGTTCGTACGATATTTGGCGACGCAAAAATGAGCGATTTCCCAGCTCGAGAGAATTCGGCGCGAGAGAAACGATGCCCCGTAACGCACATGAGAGCAATCCGGGCCAATTTCTCCCGTTTGATGGGGTCTATGTGTAAAAATTTTGACTTTTTTGAGTGCAGGTGCAAATCTGCTGGAAAAGCCTGTGGAAGTTTCACGGCGTTCGTACGATATTTGGCGACGCAAAAATGAGCGATTTCCAAGCTCGATGGAATTCGGAGCGAGAGAAACGATGCCCCGTAACGCACATGAGAGCAATCCGGGCCAATTTCTCCCGTTTGATGGGGTCTATGTGTAAAAATTTTGACTTTTTTGAGTGCAGGTGCAAATCTGCTGAAAAAGCCTGTGGAAGTTTCACGGCGTTCGTACGATATTTGGCGACGCAAAAATGAGCGATTTCCCAGCTCGAGAGAATTCGGCGCGAGAGAAACGATGCCCCGTAACGCACATGAGAGCAATCCGGGCCAATTTCTCCCGTTTGATGGGGTCTATGTGTAAAAATTTTGACTTTTTTGAGTGCACGTGCAAATCTGCTGGAAAAGCCTGTGGAAGTTTCACGGCGTTCGTACGATATTTGGCGACGCAAAAATGAGCGATTTCCCAGCTCGATGGAATTCGGCGCGAGAGAAACGATGCCCCGTAACGCACATGAGAGCAATCCCGGCCAATTTCTCCCGTTTGATGGGGTCTATGTGTAAAAATTTTGACTTTTTTGAGTGCACGTGCAAATCTGCTGAAAAAGCCTGTGGAAGTTTCACGGCGTTCGTACGATATTTGGCGACGCAAAAATGAGCGATTTCCCAGCTCGATGGAATTCGGAGCGAGAGAAACGATGCCCCGTAACGCACATGAGAGCAATCCCGGCCAATTTCTCCCGTTTGATGGGGTCTATGTGTACAAATTTTGACTTTTTTGAGTGCAGGTGCAAATCTGCTGAAAAAGCCTGTGGAAGTTTCACGGCGTTCGTACGATATTTGGCGACGCAAAAATGAGCGATTTCCCAGCTCGAGAGAATTCGGCGCGAGAGAAACGATGCCCCGTAACGCACATGAGAGCAATCCGGGCCAATTTCTCCCGTTTGATGGGGTCTATGTGTAAAAATTTTGACTTTTTTGAGTGCAGGTGCAAATCTGCTGGAAAAGCCTGTGGAAGTTTCACGGCGTTCGTACGATATTTGGCGACGCAAAAATGAGCGATTTCCAAGCTCGATGGAATTCGGAGCGAGAGAAACGATGCCCCGTAACGCACATGAGAGCAATCCGGGCCAATTTCTCCCGTTTGATGGGGTCTATGTGTAAAAATTTTGACTTTTTTGAGTGCACGTGCAAATCTGCTGAAAAAGCCTGTGGAAGTTTCACGGCGTTCGTACGATATTTGGCGACGCAAAAATGAGCGATTTCCCAGCTCGATGGAATTCGGCGCGAGAGAAACGATGCCCCGTAACGCACATGAGAGCAATCCCGGCCAATTTCTCCCGTTTGATGGGGTCTATGTGTACAAATTTTGACTTTTTTGAGTGCACGTGCAAATCTGCTGAAAAAGCCTGTGGAAGTTTCACGGCGTTCGTACGATATTTGGCGACGCAAAAATGAGCGATTTCCCAGCTCGATGGAATTCGGAGCGAGAGAAACGATGCCCCGTAACGCACATGAGAGCAATCCCGGCCAATTTCTCCCGTTTGATGGGGTCTATGTGTACAAATTTTGACTTTTTTGAGTGCACGTGCCAATCTGCTGGAAAAGCCTGTGGAAGTTTCACGGCGTTCGTACGATATTTGGCGACGCAAAAATGAGCGATTTCCCAGCTCGATGGAATTCGGCGCGACAGAAACGATGCCCCGTAACGCACATGAGAGCAATCCGGGCCAATTTCTCCCGTTTGATGGGGTCTATGTGTAAAAATTTTGACTTTTTTGAGTGCAGGTGCAAATCTGCTGGAAAAGCCTGTGGAAGTTTCACGGCGTTCGTACGATATTTGGCGACGCAAAAATGAGCGATTTCCAAGCTCGATGGAATTCGGAGCGAGAGAAACGATGCCCCGTAACGCACATGAGAGCAATCCGGGCCAATTTCTCCCGTTTGATGGGGTCTATGTGTAAAAATTTTGACTTTTTTGAGTGCAGGTGCAAATCTGCTGAAAAAGCCTGTGGAAGTTTCACGGCGTTCGTACGATATTTGGCGACGCAAAAATGAGCGATTTCCCAGCTCGAGAGAATTCGGCGCGAGAGAAACGATGCCCCGTAACGCACATGAGAGCAATCCGGGCCAATTTCTCCCGTTTGATGGGGTCTATGTGTAAAAATTTTGACTTTTTTGAGTGCACGTGCAAATCTGCTGGAAAAGCCTGTGGAAGTTTCACGGCGTTCGTACGATATTTGGCGACGCAAAAATGAGCGATTTCCCAGCTCGATGGAATTCGGCGCGAGAGAAACGATGCCCCGTAACGCACATGAGAGCAATCCCGGCCAATTTCTCCCGTTTGATGGGGTCTATGTGTACAAATTTTGACTTTTTTGAGTGCACGTGCAAATCTGCTGAAAAAGCCTGTGGAAGTTTCACGGCGTTCGTACGATATTTGGCGACGCAAAAATGAGCGATTTCCCAGCTCGATGGAATTCGGAGCGAGAGAAACGATGCCCCGTAACGCACATGAGAGCAATCCCGGCCAATTTCTCCCGTTTGATGGGGTCTATGTGTACAAATTTTGACTTTTTTGAGTGCAGGTGCAAATCTGCTGAAAAAGCCTGTGGAAGTTTCACGGCGTTCGTACGATATTTGGCGACGCAAAAATGAGCGATTTCCCAGCTCGAGAGAATTCGGCGCGAGAGAAACGATGCCCCGTAACGCACATGAGAGCAATCCGGGCCAATTTCTCCCGTTTGATGGGGTCTATGTGTAAAAATTTTGACTTTTTTGAGTGCAGGTGCAAATCTGCTGGAAAAGCCTGTGGAAGTTTCACGGCGTTCGTACGATATTTGGCGACGCAAAAATGAGCGATTTCCAAGCTCGATGGAATTCGGAGCGAGAGAAACGATGCCCCGTAACGCACATGAGAGCAATCCGGGCCAATTTCTCCCGTTTGATGGGGTCTATGTGTAAAAATTTTGACTTTTTTGAGTGCAGGTGCAAATCTGCTGGAAAAGCCTGTGGAAGTTTCACGGCGTTCGTACGATATTTGGCGACGCAAAAATGAGCGATTTCCCAGCTCGATGGAATTCGGCGCGAGAGAAACGATGCCCCGTAACGCACATGAGAGCAATCCCGGCCAATTTCTCCCGTTTGATGGGGTCTATGTGTAAAAATTTTGACTTTTTTGAGTGCACGTGCAAATCTGCTGAAAAAGCCTGTGGAAGTTTCACGGCGTTCGTACGATATTTGGCGACGCAAAAATGAGCGATTTCCCAGCTCGATGGAATTCGGAGCGAGAGAAACGATGCCCCGTAACGCACATGAGAGCAATCCCGGCCAATTTCTCCCGTTTGATGGGGTCTATGTGTACAAATTTTGACTTTTTTGAGTGCACGTGCAAATCTGCTGAAAAAGCCTGTGGAAGTTTCACGGCGTTCGTACGATATTTGGCGACGCAAAAATGAGCGATTTCCCAGCTCGAGAGAATTCGGCGCGAGAGAAACGATGCCCCGTAACGCACATGAGAGCAATCCGGGCCAATTTCTCCCGTTTGATGGGGTCTATGTGTAAAAATTTTGACTTTTTTGAGTGCACGTGCAAATCTGCTGAAAAAGCCTGTGGAAGTTTCACGGCGTTCGTACGATATTTGGCGACGCAAAAATGAGCGATTTCCCAGCTCGATGGAATTCGGCGCGAGAGAAACGATGCCCCGTAACGCACATGAGAGCAATCCGGGCCAATTTCTCCCGTTTGATGGGGTCTATGTGTAAAAATTTTGACTTTTTTGAGTGCAGGTGCAAATCTGCTGAAAAAGCCTGTGGAAGTTTCACGGCGTTCGTACGATATTTGGCGACGCAAAAATGAGCGATTTCCCAGCTCGAGAGAATTCGGCGCGAGAGAAACGATGCCCCGTAACGCACATGAGAGCAATCCGGGCCAATTTCTCCCGTTTGATGGGGTCTATGTGTAAAAATTTTGACTTTTTTGAGTGCAGGTGCAAATCTGCTGGAAAAGCCTGTGGAAGTTTCACGGCGTTCGTACGATATTTGGCGACGCAAAAATGAGCGATTTCCCAGCTCGATGGAATTCGGCGCGAGAGAAACGATGCCCCGTAACGCACATGAGAGCAATCCGGGCCAATTTCTCCCGTTTGATGGGGTCTATGTGTACAAATTTTGACTTTTTTGAGTGCACGTGCAAATCTGCTGAAAAAGCCTGTGGAAGTTTCACGGCGTTCGTACGATATTTGGCGACGCAAAAATGAGCGATTTCCCAGCTCGATGGAATTCGGAGCGAGAGAAACGATGCCCCGTAACGCACATGAGAGCAATCCCGGCCAATTTCTCCCGTTTGATGGGGTCTATGTGTACAAATTTTGACTTTTTTGAGTGCACGTGCCAATCTGCTGGAAAAGCCTGTGGAAGTTTCACGGCGTTCGTACGATATTTGGCGACGCAAAAATGAGCGATTTCCCAGCTCGATGGAATTCGGCGCGACAGAAACGATGCCCCGTAACGCACATGAGAGCAATCCGGGCCAATTTCTCCCGTTTGATGGGGTCTATGTGTAAAAATTTTGACTTTTTTGAGTGCAGGTGCAAATCTGCTGGAAAAGCCTGTGGAAGTTTCACGGCGTTCGTACGATATTTGGCGACGCAAAAATGAGCGATTTCCAAGCTCGATGGAATTCGGAGCGAGAGAAACGATGCCCCGTAACGCACATGAGAGCAATCCGGGCCAATTTCTCCCGTTTGATGGGGTCTATGTGTAAAAATTTTGACTTTTTGGAGTGCAGGTGCAAATCTGCTGAAAAAGCCTGTGGAAGTTTCACGGCGTTCGTACGATATTTGGCGACGCAAAAATGAGCGATTTCCCAGCTCGAGAGAATTCGGCGCGAGAGAAACGATGCCCCGTAACGCACATGAGAGCAATCCGGGCCAATTTCTCCCGTTTGATGGGGTCTATGTGTAAAAATTTTGACTTTTTTGAGTGCACGTGCAAATCTGCTGAAAAAGCCTGTGGAAGTTTCACGGCGTTCGTACGATATTTGGCGACGCAAAAATGAGCGATTTCCCAGCTCGATGGAATTCGGAGCGAGAGAAACGATGCCCCGTAACGCACATGAGAGCAATCCCGGCCAATTTCTCCCGTTTGATGGGGTCTATGTGTACAAATTTTGACTTTTTTGAGTGCACGTGCAAATCTGCTGAAAAAGCCTGTGGAAGTTTCACGGCGTTCGTACGATATTTGGCGACGCAAAAATGAGCGATTTCCCAGCTCGATGGAATTCGGAGCGAGAGAAACGATGCCCCGTAACGCACATGAGAGCAATCCCGGCCAATTTCTCCCGTTTGATGGGGTCTATGTGTACAAATTTTGACTTTTTTGAGTGCACGTGCCAATCTGCTGGAAAAGCCTGTGGAAGTTTCACGGCGTTCGTACGATATTTGGCGACGCAAAAATGAGCGATTTCCCAGCTCGATGGAATTCGGCGCGACAGAAACGATGCCCCGTAACGCACATGAGAGCAATCCGGGCCAATTTCTCCCGTTTGATGGGGTCTATGTGTAAAAATTTTGACTTTTTTGAGTGCAGGTGCAAATCTGCTGGAAAAGCCTGTGGAAGTTTCACGGCGTTCGTACGATATTTGGCGACGCAAAAATGAGCGATTTCCAAGCTCGATGGAATTCGGAGCGAGAGAAACGATGCCCCGTAACGCACATGAGAGCAATCCGGGCCAATTTCTCCCGTTTGATGGGGTCTATGTGTACAAATTTTGACTTTTTTGAGTGCAGGTGCAAATCTGCTGAAAAAGCCTGTGGAAGTTTCACGGCGTTCGTACGATATTTGGCGACGCAAAAATGAGCGATTTCCCAGCTCGAGAGAATTCGGCGCGAGAGAAACGATGCCCCGTAACGCACATGAGAGCAATCCGGGCCAATTTCTCCCGTTTGATGGGGTCTATGTGTAAAAATTTTGACTTTTTTGAGTGCAGGTGCAAATCTGCTGGAAAAGCCTGTGGAAGTTTCACGGCGTTCGTACGATATTTGGCGACGCAAAAATGAGCGATTTCCAAGCTCGATGGAATTCGGAGCGAGAGAAACGATGCCCCGTAACGCACATGAGAGCAATCCCGGCCAATTTCTCCCGTTTGATGGGGTCTATGTGTACAAATTTTGACTTTTTTGAGTGCAGGTGCAAATCTGCTGAAAAAGCCTGTGGAAGTTTCACGGCGTTCGTACGATATTTGGCGACGCAAAAATGAGCGATTTCCCAGCTCGATGGAATTCGGCGCGACAGAAACGATGCCCCGTAACGCACATGAGAGCAATCCGGGCCAATTTCTCCCGTTTGATGGGGTCTATGTGTAAAAATTTTGACTTTTTTGAGTGCAGGTGCAAATCTGCTGGAAAAGCCTGTGGAAGTTTCACGGCGTTCGTACGATATTTGGCGACGCAAAAATGAGCGATTTCCAAGCTCGATGGAATTCGGAGCGAGAGAAACGATGCCCCGTAACGCACATGAGAGCAATCCGGGCCAATTTCTCCCGTTTGATGGGGTCTATGTGTAAAAATTTTGACTTTTTTGAGTGCAGGTGCAAATCTGCTGAAAAAGCCTGTGGAAGTTTCACGGCGTTCGTACGATATTTGGCGACGCAAAAATGAGCGATTTCCCAGCTCGAGAGAATTCGGCGCGAGAGAAACGATGCCCCGTAACGCACATGAGAGCAATCCGGGCCAATTTCTCCCGTTTGATGGGGTCTATGTGTAAAAATTTTGACTTTTTTGAGTGCACGTGCAAATCTGCTGGAAAAGCCTGTGGAAGTTTCACGGCGTTCGTACGATATTTGGCGACGCAAAAATGAGCGATTTCCCAGCTCGATGGAATTCGGCGCGAGAGAAACGATGCCCCGTAACGCACATGAGAGCAATCCCGGCCAATTTCTCCCGTTTGATGGGGTCTATGTGTAAAAATTTTGACTTTTTTGAGTGCACGTGCAAATCTGCTGAAAAAGCCTGTGGAAGTTTCACGGCGTTCGTACGATATTTGGCGACGCAAAAATGAGCGATTTCCCAGCTCGATGGAATTCGGAGCGAGAGAAACGATGCCCCGTAACGCACATGAGAGCAATCCGGGCCAATTTCTCCCGTTTGATGGGGTCTATGTGTAAAAATTTTGACTTTTTTGAGTGCAGGTGCAAATCTGCTGGAAAAGCCTGTAAAAGTTTCACGGCGTTCGTACGATATTTGGCGACGCAAAAATGAGCGATTTCCAAGCTCGATGGAATTCGGAGCGAGAGAAACGATGCCCCGTAACGCACATGAGAGCAATCCGGGCCAATTTCTCCCGTTTGATGGGGTCTATGTGTAAAAATTTTGACTTTTTTGAGTGCACGTGCAAATCTGCTGAAAAAGCCTGTGGAAGTTTCACGGCGTTCGTACGATATTTGGCGACGCAAAAATGAGCGATTTCCCAGCTCGATGGAATTCGGCGCGAGAGAAACGATGCCCCGTAACGCACATGAGAGCAATCCCGGCCAATTTCTCCCGTTTGATGGGGTCTATGTGTACAAATTTTGACTTTTTTGAGTGCACGTGCAAATCTGCTGAAAAAGCCTGTGGAAGTTTCACGGCGTTCGTACGATATTTGGCGACGCAAAAATGAGCGATTTCCCAGCTCGATGGAATTCGGAGCGAGAGAAACGATGCCCCGTAACGCACATGAGAGCAATCCCGGCCAATTTCTCCCGTTTGATGGGGTCTATGTGTACAAATTTTGACTTTTTTGAGTGCACGTGCCAATCTGCTGGAAAAGCCTGTGGAAGTTTCACGGCGTTCGTACGATATTTGGCGACGCAAAAATGAGCGATTTCCCAGCTCGATGGAATTCGGCGCGACAGAAACGATGCCCCGTAACGCACATGAGAGCAATCCGGGCCAATTTCTCCCGTTTGATGGGGTCTATGTGTAAAAATTTTGACTTTTTTGAGTGCAGGTGCAAATCTGCTGGAAAAGCCTGTGGAAGTTTCACGGCGTTCGTACGATATTTGGCGACGCAAAAATGAGCGATTTCCAAGCTCGATGGAATTCGGAGCGAGAGAAACGATGCCCCGTAACGCACATGAGAGCAATCCGGGCCAATTTCTCCCGTTTGATGGGGTCTATGTGTAAAAATTTTGACTTTTTTGAGTGCAGGTGCAAATCTGCTGAAAAAGCCTGTGGAAGTTTCACGGCGTTCGTACGATATTTGGCGACGCAAAAATGAGCGATTTCCCAGCTCGAGAGAATTCGGCGCGAGAGAAACGATGCCCCGTAACGCACATGAGAGCAATCCGGGCCAATTTCTCCCGTTTGATGGGGTCTATGTGTAAAAATTTTGACTTTTTTGAGTGCACGTGCAAATCTGCTGGAAAAGCCTGTGGAAGTTTCACGGCGTTCGTACGATATTTGGCGACGCAAAAATGAGCGATTTCCCAGCTCGATGGAATTCGGCGCGAGAGAAACGATGCCCCGTAACGCACATGAGAGCAATCCCGGCCAATTTCTCCCGTTTGATGGGGTCTATGTGTACAAATTTTGACTTTTTTGAGTGCACGTGCAAATCTGCTGAAAAAGCCTGTGGAAGTTTCACGGCGTTCGTACGATATTTGGCGACGCAAAAATGAGCGATTTCCCAGCTCGATGGAATTCGGAGCGAGAGAAACGATGCCCCGTAACGCACATGAGAGCAATCCCGGCCAATTTCTCCCGTTTGATGGGGTCTATGTGTACAAATTTTGACTTTTTTGAGTGCAGGTGCAAATCTGCTGAAAAAGCCTGTGGAAGTTTCACGGCGTTCGTACGATATTTGGCGACGCAAAAATGAGCGATTTCCCAGCTCGAGAGAATTCGGCGCGAGAGAAACGATGCCCCGTAACGCACATGAGAGCAATCCGGGCCAATTTCTCCCGTTTGATGGGGTCTATGTGTAAAAATTTTGACTTTTTTGAGTGCAGGTGCAAATCTGCTGGAAAAGCCTGTGGAAGTTTCACGGCGTTCGTACGATATTTGGCGACGCAAAAATGAGCGATTTCCAAGCTCGATGGAATTCGGAGCGAGAGAAACGATGCCCCGTAACGCACATGAGAGCAATCCGGGCCAATTTCTCCCGTTTGATGGGGTCTATGTGTAAAAATTTTGACTTTTTTGAGTGCAGGTGCAAATCTGCTGGAAAAGCCTGTGGAAGTTTCACGGCGTTCGTACGATATTTGGCGACGCAAAAATGAGCGATTTCCCAGCTCGATGGAATTCGGCGCGAGAGAAACGATGCCCCGTAACGCACATGAGAGCAATCCGGGCCAATTTCTCCCGTTTGATGGGGTCTATGTGTAAAAATTTTGACTTTTTTGAGTGCAGGTGCAAATCTGCTGAAAAAGCCTGTGGAAGTTTCACGGCGTTCGTACGATATTTGGCGACGCAAAAATGAGCGATTTCCCAGCTCGAGAGAATTCGGCGCGAGAGAAACGATGCCCCGTAACGCACATGAGAGCAATCCGGGCCAATTTCTCCCGTTTGATGGGGTCTATGTGTAAAAATTTTGACTTTTTTGAGTGCAGGTGCAAATCTGCTGGAAAAGCCTGTGGAAGTTTCACGGCGTTCGTACGATATTTGGCGACGCAAAAATGAGCGATTTCCCAGCTCGATGGAATTCGGAGCGAGAGAAACGATGCCCCGTAACGCACATGAGAGCAATCCCGGCCAATTTCTCCCGTTTGATGGGGTCTATGTGTACAAATTTTGACTTTTTTGAGTGCACGTGCCAATCTGCTGGAAAAGCCTGTGGAAGTTTCACGGCGTTCGTACGATATTTGGCGACGCAAAAATGAGCGATTTCCCAGCTCGATGGAATTCGGCGCGAGAGAAACGATGCCCCGTAACGCACATGAGAGCAATCCGGGCCAATTTCTCCCGTTTGATGGGGTCTATGTGTAAAAATTTTGACTTTTTTGAGTGCACGTGCAAATCTGCTGAAAAAGCCTGTGGAAGTTTCACGGCGTTCGTACGATATTTGGCGACGCAAAAATGAGCGATTTCCCAGCTCGATGGAATTCGGCGCGAGAGAAACGATGCCCCGTAACGCACATGAGAGCAATCCCGGCCAATTTCTCCCGTTTGATGGGGTCTATGTGTACAAATTTTGACTTTTTTGAGTGCACGTGCAAATCTGCTGAAAAAGCCTGTGGAAGTTTCACGGCGTTCGTACGATATTTGGCGACGCAAAAATGAGCGATTTCCCAGCTCGATGGAATTCGGAGCGAGAGAAACGATGCCCCGTAACGCACATGAGAGCAATCCCGGCCAATTTCTCCCGTTTGATGGGGTCTATGTGTACAAATTTTGACTTTTTTGAGTGCACGTGCCAATCTGCTGGAAAAGCCTGTGGAAGTTTCACGGCGTTCGTACGATATTTGGCGACGCAAAAATGAGCGATTTCCCAGCTCGATGGAATTCGGCGCGACAGAAACGATGCCCCGTAACGCACATGAGAGCAATCCGGGCCAATTTCTCCCGTTTGATGGGGTCTATGTGTAAAAATTTTGACTTTTTTGAGTGCAGGTGCAAATCTGCTGGAAAAGCCTGTGGAAGTTTCACGGCGTTCGTACGATATTTGGCGACGCAAAAATGAGCGATTTCCAAGCTCGATGGAATTCGGAGCGAGAGAAACGATGCCCCGTAACGCACATGAGAGCAATCCGGGCCAATTTCTCCCGTTTGATGGGGTCTATGTGTAAAAATTTTGACTTTTTTGAGTGCAGGTGCAAATCTGCTGAAAAAGCCTGTGGAAGTTTCACGGCGTTCGTACGATATTTGGCGACGCAAAAATGAGCGATTTCCCAGCTCGAGAGAATTCGGCGCGAGAGAAACGATGCCCCGTAACGCACATGAGAGCAATCCGGGCCAATTTCTCCCGTTTGATGGGGTCTATGTGTAAAAATTTTGACTTTTTTGAGTGCACGTGCAAATCTGCTGGAAAAGCCTGTGGAAGTTTCACGGCGTTCGTACGATATTTGGCGACGCAAAAATGAGCGATTTCCCAGCTCGATGGAATTCGGCGCGAGAGAAACGATGCCCCGTAACGCACATGAGAGCAATCCCGGCCAATTTCTCCCGTTTGATGGGGTCTATGTGTACAAATTTTGACTTTTTTGAGTGCACGTGCAAATCTGCTGAAAAAGCCTGTGGAAGTTTCACGGCGTTCGTACGATATTTGGCGACGCAAAAATGAGCGATTTCCCAGCTCGATGGAATTCGGAGCGAGAGAAACGATGCCCCGTAACGCACATGAGAGCAATCCCGGCCAATTTCTCCCGTTTGATGGGGTCTATGTGTACAAATTTTGACTTTTTTGAGTGCACGTGCAAATCTGCTGAAAAAGCCTGTGGAAGTTTCACGGCGTTCGTACGATATTTGGCGACGCAAAAATGAGCGATTTCCCAGCTCGAGAGAATTCGGCGCGAGAGAAACGATGCCCCGTAACGCACATGAGAGCAATCCGGGCCAATTTCTCCCGTTTGATGGGGTCTATGTGTAAAAATTTTGACTTTTTTGAGTGCAGGTGCAAATCTGCTGGAAAAGCCTGTGGAAGTTTCACGGCGTTCGTACGATATTTGGCGACGCAAAAATGAGCGATTTCCCAGCTCGATGGAATTCGGAGCGAGAGAAACGATGCCCCGTAACGCACATGAGAGCAATCCCGGCCAATTTCTCCCGTTTGATGGGGTCTATGTGTACAAATTTTGACTTTTTTGAGTGCACGTGCCAATCTGCTGGAAAAGCCTGTGGAAGTTTCACGGCGTTCGTACGATATTTGGCGACGCAAAAATGAGCGATTTCCCAGCTCGATGGAATTCGGCGCGAGAGAAACGATGCCCCGTAACGCACATGAGAGCAATCCCGGCCAATTTCTCCCGTTTGATGGGGTCTATGTGTAAAAATTTTGACTTTTTTGAGTGCACGTGCAAATCTGCTGAAAAAGCCTGTGGAAGTTTCACGGCGTTCGTACGATATTTGGCGACGCAAAAAT
>NW_027620445.1:0-25943 GCF_964198595.1 Lampetra fluviatilis | reverse complement strand
ACTCACTCACTCACTCACCTACTCACTCACTCACTCACCCACTCACTCACTCACCTACTCACTCACATACTCACTCACTCAGTCACCTACTCACTCACCACTCACTCACTCACCTACTCACTCACTCACCACTCACTCACTCAGCTACTCACTCACTCACCTACTCACTCACTCACCTACTCACACACACCTCACTCACACACCACTCACCTACTCACCACCACTCACCTACTCACTCACCACACTCACACTCACCTCACCACCACACACTCACTCACACACACCTACACACACTCACCTACTCACTCACCACCTACCACTCACTCACCACTCACACCACTCACCACTCACTCACTCACCACACAACTCACACTCACTACACTCACTCACTCACACTCACACACTCACCACACCAACTCACTCACTCACTCACCACCACTCACTCACCTACTCACACCACTCACCACTCACTCACTCACCACTCACTCACCTCACCACTACTCACTCACCTACTCACTCACCACTCACCCTACTCACACACACACTCACCTCACTCACCAACACCTACTCACTCACCTACTCACTCACTCACCTACCACTCACCACTCACACCACTCACTCACCTACTCACTCCACCACCACACCACTCACTCACTCACCCTACTCACACTCACTCACCACTCACTCACCACTCACCTACCACCACCACCACACCACTCACCTCACTCACCTACTCACACCACTCAACCACACTCACTCACCTACACACTCACCTACTCACACCACCACACCACCCACCACTCACCACACACACCACCTACACACACACCACCCACTCACCCACTCACCACCACCACCACTCACCACACACCACACCACTCACACCACCACCACCACACTCACCCACTCACCACCACCACCACTCACCACCACTCACACCACCAACCACCTCACCACTCACCACCACCACCACACACCACCACCACACCACACCACACACACTCACTCACCTACACACTCACACCACCACACACCACCACCACCACACTCACCACACACACCACCACACTCACCCCACACCACCACACCACCACCACACCACACCCACCACCACCACCACCCACACCACCACACACCACACACCCACTCACCACACCACACACCACCACCACACCACCCACTCACACACCACCACCACCACCCACACACCACCACCACACACCACCTCACCACACACTCACTCACCACCACCACACCACACCACCACCACACCACCACACCACACACACACCACCACTCACTCACCTACCACTCACACACTCACCTACCACCACACACACACCACACACACCACTCACCACACACCTCACCACACTCACACACCCACACACCCAACACACTCACCACCACCACACACACACACACCCACACACACACACTCACACCACCACCACTCACACACAACTCACTCACCACACAACACACTCACCCTACTCACTCACCACTCACACACCACTCACCTACTACACACCACACACTCACACCACCACCACCACACACACCTCACTCACACACACACCACCACCACACCACCTCACTCACCTACAACACACTCACTCACTCACACCTACTCACACACCACCACTCACCACTCACACACTCACTCACCACACCACTCACCACTCACACCACCTACACCACTCACCCCACACACCACTCACCACCACCCACACACCCACCCACACACCACTCACACCACCACCAACACCACACACACACACACACACTCACCACCTACACACACACCACCACCACACACACACTCACCACCACACACACTCACTCACCACTCACCACCACCACCACTCACCCACACCACCACCACCCCTACCACACTCACACACCTACACACTCACACCCCACCACCACACCACCACCACCACACACACTCACTCACCCACACACACACCACTCACTCACCACCACTCACTCACCACTCACCACTCACTCACCACTCACACACACTCACTCACTCACCTCACTCACACACACACCACCACCACTCACCACACTCACTCACCCACACACTCACTCACACACCTCACACCTACTCACACTACTCACTCACCTACTCACTCACCCACTCACTCACTCACCACACACACTCACCACTCACTCACACACCACTCACTCACTCACACACACTACACCACTCACCTACTCACTCACACACACAACACCACTCACACCACTCACTCACCCACTCACTCACCTACTCACACACCACTCACCTCACCCACTCACTCACCTACTCACACCACCTCACTCACCACTCACTCACCTACCACCTACTCACTCACCACACACCACCACTCACACACCACCTCACTCACACACACCACTCACCACTCACTCACCACTCACACACCACTCACCTACTCACTCACCTACTCACACACTCACTCACCTCACTCACCTACACCACACACCCACTCACCACTCACTCACCACTCACTCACCTACACACACCACCACACACTCACTCACTCACCTACTCACTCACACACCACACACTCACCACACCACTCACCACCAACCTCACTCACTCACCCTACTCACTCACCACCAACACCACCTACTCACTCACTCACACCCACCTACTCACTCACCACCACCACACCACCACACACACCACCACCACTCACCTCACTCACTCACCACCACCACACACACCTACTCACACACCACTCACTCACCACCACTCACTCACTCACCAACTCACTCACACACCTACTCACTCACACCACTCACTCACCAACACACCACCACCACTCACACACCCCACACACTCACTCACCTACTCACTCACTCACCTACTCACCACACCACTCACCACACACACACTCACCACCTCACTCACACCCACACACACCACACACCCACACACACACACACACCACCACCACACCACTCACTCACCACACACTCACACACACTCACACACCACCACTCACACACCAACTCACCACACTCACCACCACACACTCACTCACCCACTCACTCACACCTCACTCACTCACCACTCACACCACTCACACACACACACACCTACTCACTCACCCACCACACTCACCACACACACACCACACCACACACCACTCACCAACACACACACCACACCACCAACACTCACCTACTCACCTCACACACACACCACTCACTCACCACTCACTCACTCACCTACTCACACACCTACTCACTCACCAACCACACACCTACTCACTCACCTACTCACTCACCTACACACACACTCACCTACCACACACCTCACCACACACTCACTCACCACCACACTCACCTACTCACACACCACCTACACACCACTCACCTACTCACCACTCACCTACTCACACACTCACTCACCTCACTCACCACACCACACACCACACCTCACTCACACACACCACTCACCTACCACCACCACTCACCAACACACTCACTCACACACCTACTCACTCACCTACCACCACTCACCTACACACTCACTCACCAACTCACTCACTCACCACTCACTCACTCACCTACACACCACTCACCTACTCACTCACCTACTCACTCACCTACTCACCTACTCACTCACCTACTCACACACCTACTCACTCACTCACCTACTCACTCACTCACCTACTCACCACTCACCTACTCACTCACACACCTACTCACTCACTCACTCACCTACTCACTCACTCACCTACTCACACACTCACCTACTCACTCACTCACCTACTCACTCACCTACCACTCACTCACCTACTCACTCACTCACCTACTCACTCACTCACCTACTCACTCACTCACCTACTCACTCACTCACCTACTCACTCACCTACTCACCTCACCTACTCACCTACTCACTCATCTACTCACTCACCTACTCACTCACTCACCTACTCACTCACTCACCTACTACTCACACACTCACTCACCTACTCACTCACCTACTCACTCACTCACCTACTCACTCACTCACCTACTACTCACTCACTCACCTACTCACTCACTCACCTACTCACTCACTCATCTACTCACTCACTCACCTACTACTCACTCACATACTCACCTACTCACTCACCTACTCACTCACTCACTCATCTACTCACTCACTCACCTACTCACTCACTCACCTACTCACTCACTCACTCACCTACTCACTCACTCACCTACTCACTCACTCACCTACTCACTCACTCACCTACTCACTCACTCACCTACTCACTCACTCACCTACTCACTCACTCACCTACTCACTCACTCACCTACTCACTCACTCACCTACTCACTCACTCACATACTCACTCACTCACCTACTCACTCACTCACACCTACCAACTCACTCACTCACCTACTCACTCCCTACTCACTCACTCACTCACCTACTCACTCACTCACTCACCACTCACTCACTCACCTACTCACTCACATACTCACTCACTCAGTCACCTACTCACTCACCCACTCACTCACCTACTACTCACTCACCCACTCACTCCTACTCACTCAGCTACTCACTCACTCACCTACTCACTCACTCACCTACTACTCACTCACTTCACCTACTCACTCACCTACTCACTCACTCACTCACCTACTACTCACTCACTCACTCACTCACCTACTCACTCACCTACTACTCACTCACTCACTCACCCACTCACTTCACTCACCTACTCACTTCACTCACCTACTCACTCAGCTACTCACTCACTCACCTACTCACTCACCTACTCACTCACCTACTACTCACTCACCTACTCACTCACCTACCTACTACTCACTCACCTACTCACTCACTCACCTACTCACTCACTCACCTACTCACTCACTCACCTACTCACTCACTCACTCACCTACTCACTCACCTACTACTCACTCACCTACTCACTCACCTACTCACTCACCTACCACTCACTCACTCAGCTACTCACTCACTTACTCACCTACTCACTCACTCACCTACTCACTCACCTACTCACTCACATACTACTCACTCACTCACTCACCTACTCACTCACCTACTCACTCACTCACCTACTCACTCACCTACTCACTCACTCACCTACTCACTCACCTACCACTCACTCAGCTACTCACTCACTCCCCTACCACTCACTCACTCACTCACTCACCTACTCACTCACTCACCTACCACTCACCCACTCACTCACTCACTCACATACTACTCACTCACTCACTCACCTACTCACTCACCTACTACTCACTCACCTACTCACTCACCTACTCACTCACCTACCACTCACTCACTCAGCTACTCACTCACTTACTCACCTACTCACTCACTCACCTACCACTCACCTACTCACTCACTCACCTACCACTCACCTACTCACTCACCTACTCACTCACTCACCTACCTACCACTCACCTACCACTCACTTCACCTACCTACCACTCACCTACTCACTTCACCTCACCTACTCACTCACTCACCTACTCACTCACTCACCTAATCACTCACTCATTCACCTACCACTCACCCACTCACTCACCTACCTACCACTCACCTACCACTCACTCAGCTACCTACCACTCACTCACCTACTCACTCACTCACTCAGCTACCTACCACTCACTCACCTACTCACCACTCACTCACCTACCACTCACTCACCTACCTACCACTCACCTACTCACTCACTCACCTACTCACTCACTCACCTACTCACTCACTCACCTAATCACTCACTCATTCACCTACCACTCACCCACTCACTCACCTACCTACCACTCACCTACCACTCACTCAGCTACCTACCACTCACTCACCTACTCACTCACTCACTCAGCTACCTACCACTCACTCACCTACTCACTCACTCACCTACCACTCACTCACCTACCTACCACTCACCTACTCACTCACTCACCTACTCACTCACTCACCTACTCACTCACTCACCTAATCACTCACTCATTCACCTACCACTCACCCACTCACTCACCTACCTACCACTCACCTACCACTCACTCAGCTACCTACCACTCACTCACCTACTCTCACTCACTCAGCTCACTACCTACCACTCACCTCACCTACTCACTCACTCACCTACCACTCACTCACCTACCTACCACTCACCTACTCACTCACTCACCTACTCACTCACTCACCTACTCACTCACTCACCTAATCACTCACTCATTCACCTACCACTCACCCACTCACTCACCTACCTACCACTCACCTACCACTCACTCAGCTACCTACCACTCACTCACCTACTCACTCACTCACTCAGCTACCTACCACTCACTCACCTACTCACTCACTCACCTACCACTCACTCACTCATCTACACATTCACCTACTCACTCACTCACCTACTACTCACCCACTCACTCACCTACCACTCACTCACTCATCTACACATTCACCTACTCACTCACTCACCTACCTACCACTCACTCACCTAACACTCACTCACCTACCTACCACTGATTGAGTGAATGAGTGAGCGAGTGGCTGAGTTGCTGAGTGAGTGGCTGAGTGAGTGAGCGGCTGAGTGAGTGAATGAGTGAGTGGCTGAGTGAGTGAGCGGTTGAGTGAGTGAGTGACTGAGTGAGTGAGCGGCTGAGTGAGTGAGTGGCTGAGTGAGTGAGCAGCTGAGTCAGTGAGCGGCTGAGTGAGTGGCTGAGTGAGCGGCTGAGTGAGCGGCTGAGTGAGTGAGTGACTGAGTGAGCGAGTGGCTGAGTGAATGAGTGGCTGATTGAGTGAATGAGTGAGTGGCTGAGTGAGTGAGCGGTTGAGTGAGTGAGTGGCTGAGTGAGTGAGCGGCTGAGTGAGTGGCTGAGTGAGCGGCTGAGTGAGCGGCTGAGTGAGTGAGTGAGCGAGTGGCTGAGTGAATGAGTGGCTGATTGAGTGAATGAGTGAGTGGCTGATTGAGTGAATGAGTGAGTGGCTGATTGAGTGAATGAGTGAGTGGCTGAGTGAGTGAATGAGTGAGTGGCTGAGTGAGTGGCTGAGCGAGTGGCTGAGTGAGTGAGTGGCTGAGTGAGTGGCTGAGTGAATGAGTGAGTGGCTGAGTGAGTGAATGAGTGAGTGGCTGATTGAGTGAATGAGTGAGTGGCTGAGTGAGTGGCTGAGCGAGTGGCTGAGTGAGTGAGTGGCTGAGTGAATGAGTGAGTGGCTGATTGAGTGAATGAGTGAGTGGCTGAGTGAGTGAATGAGTGAGTGGCTGAGTGAGTGGCTGAGCGAGTGGCTGAGTGAGTGAGTGGCTGAGTGAATGAGTGAGTGGCTGATTGAGTGAATGAGTGAGTGGCTGAGTGAGTGAATGAGTGAGTGGCTGAGTGAGTGGCTGAGCGAGTGGCTGAGTGAGTGAGTGGCTGAGCGAGTGGCTGAGTGAGTGAGTGGCTGAGTGAATGAGTGAGTGGCTGATTGAGTGAATGAGTGAGTGGCTGAGTGAGTGGCTGAGCGAGTGGCTGAGTGAGTGAGTGGCTGAGTGAATGAGTGGCTGAGCGAGTGAATGAGTGAGTGGCTGAGTGAATGAGTGGCTGAGCGAGTGAATGAGTGAGTGGCTGAGTGAATGAGTGGCTGAGCGAGTGAATGAGTGAGTGGCTGAGTGATCGAACGGCTGAGTGAGTGAGTGGCTGAGCGAGTGGCTGAGTGAGTGGCTGAGTGAGTGGCTGAGTGAGTGAGTGGATGTGCGAGCGTGTGGCCACTTGCCCCCTGCCTGCCCTGCTAAAGAGGCTACACGGGACATCTTTGTCTGTGCAGATGCTGGAACACGACGTCGCTCAGGAGATCCGCGACCTGCAGCAGAAGATTTCGCGAGAGTTGCAGGCCGCCCATCAGCGCCCCTCGATCCCCAAACGCGTGCTGGCAATGCTGCTGCAGCAGCAGCAGTAGTATCATCATCAGCAGCATCATCATCATCATCAGCAGCATCATCATCATCATCAGCAGCATCATCATCATCAGCACCAGTAGTATCATCATCATCATCGCCCATCAGCGCCCATCAGCGCCCCTCGATCCCCAAACGCGTGCTGGCAATGCTGCTGCAGCAGCAGCAGTAGCAGCAGCATCATCATCATCAGCACCACCACCACCACCACTATCATCATCAGCAGCATCATCATCATCAGCAGCAGTAGTATCATCATCAGCATCATCATCATCAGCAGCAGCATCATCATCAGCAGCATCATCATCATCAGCAGCAGCATCATCAGCAGCATCATCATCATCATCAGCAGCAGCATCATCATCATCATCAGCAGCAGTAGTATCATCATCATCATCGCCCATCAGCGCCCATCAGCGCCCCTCGATCCCCAAACGCGTGCTGGCAATGCTGCTGCAGCAGCAGCAGTAGCAGCAGTATCATCATCAGCAGCATCATCATCAGCAGCATCATCATCATCATCAGCAGCAGCAGCATCATCATCATCATCAGCATCATCATCATCATCATCAGCAGCATCATCATCAGCAGCAGCAGCAGCAGCATCATCATCAGCAGCATCATCATCATCATCAGCAGCATCATCATCATCATCATCAGCAGCAGCATCAGCAGCATCATCAACATCATCAGCAGCAGCATCATCATCAGCAGCAGCATCATCATCATCATCATCAGCAGCATCATCATCATCAGCAGCAGCAGCAGCAGCAGCAGCATCATCATCAGCAGCATCATCATCATCATCATCAGCAGCAGCATCATCATCATCATCATCAGCAGCATCATCATCATCAGCAGCATCATCATCATCAGCAGCATCATCATCATCATCAGCAGCATCATCATCAGCAGCAGCAGCATCATCATCATCAGCAGCATCATCATCATCATCATCAGCAGCAGCATCACCATCATCATCAGCAGCATCATCAACATCATCAGCAGCAGCATCATCATCAGCAGCAGCATCATCATCATCAGCAGCAGCATCACCATCATCATCAGCAGCATCATCAACATCAGCAGCAGCAGCATCATCATCAGCAGCAGCATCATCATCATCATCAGCAGCAGCAGTAGGAGCAGCTGCAGTATCAGCAGTATCATCATCAATCATCATTATTAGCATCATCATCAGCAGTATCATCATTAGTGGCATCGTCATCATCATCATCATCAGCAGCAGCATCACCATCAGCAGCAGCAGCAGCAGTATCATCATCAGCAGCATCACCATCATCATCAGCAGTATCATCATCATCGCCCATCAGCGCCCCTCAATCCCCAAGCGCGTTCTGGCAATGCTGCTGCAGCAGTAGCAGCAGCATCGTCATCATCATCAGCATCATCATCATTAGCAGCATCATCATCATTAGCAGCATCATCATTATTATCATCATCAGCATCAACACCACAACTGCCACCATCATCACCACCACCATCACTGCCACCACCATCACTGCCACAACCACCACTGCCACAACCATCACCACCATCATCATCATCACCACCACTGCCACCACCACCACTATCACCACCATCACCATCACCACCATCATCATCACCACCATCACTGCCACCACCATCACCACCATCATCATCACCACCATCACTGCCACCACCATCACCACCACTGCCACCACCATCACCAGCATCATCATCACCACCATCACCGCCACCACCATCACCACCACCACCATCACCACCACTGCCACCACCATCACCACCATCACCACCACTGCCACCACCATCACCAGCATCATCATCATCATCACCACCACCACCACCACCACCACTGCCACCACCATCACCACCATCATCATCACCACCATCACTGCCACCACCACCACTGCCACCACCATCACCACCACCACCATCACCACTGCCACCACCATCACCACTGCCACCACCATCACCACCACCACCATCACCACCACCACCACCATCACCACCATCACCACCACCACCACCATCACCACCATCATCATCACCACTGCCACCACCACCATCACCACCATCATCATCATCACCACCACTGCCACCACCATCACCACCATCATCATCACCACCACCACTGCCACCACCATCACCGCCATCATCACCACCACTGCCACCACCACCATCACCACCATCATCATCACCACCACCACTGCCACCACCATCACCACCACCACCACCATCACCACCATCACCACCACTGCCACCACCATCACCACCACCACCACCACTGCCACCACCATCACCACCATCATCATCACCACCATCACTGCCACCACCACCACTGCCACCACCATCACCACCATCATCATCACCACCACCATCACCATCACCACCATCATCATCACCACCACTGCCACCACCATCACCACCATCATCATCACCACCATCACTGCCACCACCACCACTGCCACCACCATCACCACCACCACCATCACCACTGCCACCACCATCACCACTGCCACCACCATCACCACCACCACCATCACCACCACCACCACCATCACCACCATCACCACCACCACCACCATCACCACCATCATCATCACCACTGCCACCACCACCATCACCACCATCATCATCATCACCACCACTGCCACCACCATCACCACCATCATCATCACCACCACCACTGCCACCACCATCACCGCCATCATCACCACCACTGCCACCACCACCATCACCACCATCATCATCACCACCACCACTGCCACCACCATCACCACCACCACCACCATCACCACCATCACCACCACTGCCACCACCATCACCACCACCACCACCACTGCCACCACCATCACCACCATCATCATCACCACCATCACTGCCACCACCACCACTGCCACCACCATCACCACCATCATCATCACCACCACCATCACCATCACCACCATCATCATCACCACCACTGCCACCACCATCACCACCATCATCATCACCACCATCACTGCCACCACCACCACTGCCACCACCATCACCACCACCACCATCACCACTGCCACCACCATCACCACTGCCACCACCATCACCACCACCACCATCACCACCACCACCACCATCACCACCATCACCACCACCACCACCATCACCACCATCATCATCACCACTGCCACCACCACCATCACCACCATCATCATCATCACCACCACTGCCACCACCATCACCACCATCATCATCACCACCACCACTGCCACCACCATCACCGCCATCATCACCACCACTGCCACCACCACCATCACCACCATCATCATCACCACCACCACTGCCACCACCATCACCACCACCACCACCATCACCACCATCACCACCACTGCCACCACCATCACCACCACCACCACCACTGCCACCACCATCACCACCATCATCATCACCACCATCACTGCCACCACCACCACTGCCACCACCATCACCACCATCATCATCACCACCACCATCACCATCACCACCATCATCATCACCACCACTGCCACCACCATCACCACCATCATCATCACCACCATCACCACCACCATCACCGCCATGACCATCCCACTCGCTCACCCACCCGCTTGCTTACCCACCCACCTACTCGCCCACTCACTCACCCCACTCAGCTGTCAGGGATGGAACCCACGACCTCCTGTAGACCAGGCGAGGTAGTCAACATCTCCCCATTGTGCTGGTAGTAGTAGTGGTGGTAGTAGTGGTGGTAGTGGTGGTGGTAGTGGTGGTGGTAGTGGTGGTGGTAGTGGTGGTAGTAGTAGTAGTGGTGGTAGTGGTGGTGGTGGTAGTGGTGGTAGTAGTGGTGGTGGTGGTAGTGGTGGTAGTAGTAGTGGTGGTAGTAGTGGTAGTAGTGGTAGTAGTAGTAGTGGTAGTAGTAGTAGTAGTAGTGGTGGTAGTAGTGGTGGTAGTAGTAGTAGTAGTAGTGGTAGTAGTAGTGGTGGTAGTAGTGGTAGTAGTAGTGGTGGTAGTAGTGGTGGTAGTAGTGGTGGTAGTAGTAGTGGTAGTAGTGGTAGTAGTAGTGGTAGTGGTAGTAGTGGTAGTAGTGGTAGTAGTAGTAGTGGTAGTAGTAGTGGTGGTAGTAGTGGTAGTGGTAGTAGTGGTAGTGGTAGTAGTAGTGGTAGTAGTAGTGGTAGTAGTAGTAGTGGTAGTGGTAGTAGTAGTGGTAGTAGTAGTAGTGGTGGTAGTAGTAGTGGTAGTAGTGGTAGTAGTAGTGGTAGTGGTAGTAGTGGTAGTGGTGGTAGTAGTAGTGGTGGTAGTAGTAGTGGTGGTAGTAGTGGTAGTGGTAGTAGTGGTAGTGGTAGTAGTAGTGGTAGTAGTAGTGGTAGTAGTAGTGGTAGTAGTGGTGGTAGTAGTGGTAGTAGTGGTAGTGGTAGTAGTGGTAGTAGTGGTGGTAGTAGTGGTAGTAGTAGTGGTAGTAGTAGTAGTGGTAGTAGTAGTGGTAGTAGTGGTAGTGGTAGTAGTAGTGGTAGTAGTGGTAGTAGTAGTGGTAGTGGTAGTAGTGGTAGTGGTAGTAGTAGTGGTGGTAGTAGTGGTAGTAGTGGTAGTAGTAGTGGTAGTAGTGGTGTAGTAGTAGTGGTAGTGGTAGTGGTAGTAGTAGTAGTGGTAGTAGTAGTGGTAGTAGTAGTGGTGGTAGTGGTAGTAGTGGTAGTAGTGGTAGTAGTGGTAGTAGTGTAGTAGTAGTAGTGGTAGTAGTGGTAGTAGTGGTAGTAGTAGTAGTAGTAGTGGTAGTAGTGGTAGTAGTGGTAGTAGTAGTAGTAGTGGTAGTAGTAGTAGTGGTAGTAGTAGTGGTGGTAGTAGTGGTAGTAGTGTAGTAGTAGTGGTAGTGGTAGTAGTAGTAGTGGTAGTAGTAGTGGTAGTGGTAGTAGTAGTAGTGGTAGTAGTAGTGGTGGTAGTAGTGGTAGTAGTAGTAGTAGTAGTGGTAGTAGTGGTAGTAGTGGTAGTAGTAGTAGTAGTGGTAGTAGTAGTAGTGGTAGTAGTAGTGGTGGTAGTAGTGGTAGTAGTGGTAGTAGTAGTGGTAGTAGTGGTGTAGTAGTAGTAGTAGTGGTAGTAGTAGTAGTGGTAGTAGTAGTAGTGGTAGTAGTAGTGGTGGTAGTAGTGGTAGTAGTGGTAGTAGTAGTGGTAGTAGTGGTGTAGTAGTGGTAGTAGTAGTGGTAGTAGTGGTGTAGTAGTAGTAGTAGTGGTAGTAGTAGTAGTGGTAGTAGTAGTAGTGGTAGTAGTAGTAGTGGTAGTAGTGTAGTAGTAGTGGTAGTAGTAGTAGTGGTAGTAGTAGTGGTGGTAGTAGTGGTAGTAGTGTAGTAGTAGTGGTAGTAGTAGTAGTGGTAGTAGTGGTAGTAGTAGTGGTAGTAGTGGTGGTGGTTGTGGTGGTGTAGTAGTTGGTGGTGGTGGTGGTGGTGGTGGAGGTGGTCGTGGTGGTCGAGGTGGTGGTGAGGGTGGGGTAGTGGTGGAGGTGGTGGTGGTGGAGGTGGTGGTGGTGTAGTTGGTGGTGGTGGTGGTAGTGGTAGTAGTAGTGGTAGTAGTAGTAGTGGTGGTAGTGGTGGTAGTAGTAGTGGTAGTAGTAGTAGTAGTGGTGTAGTAGTGGTGGTAGTAGTAGTGGTGGTGGTGGTAGTAGTGGTGGTAGTGGTAGTAGTGGTAGTAGTAGTAGTAGTGGTGGTAGTAGTAGTGGTGGTAGTGGTGGTAGTAGTGGTGGTAGTAGTGGTGGTAGTGGTGGTAGTAGTGGTGGTAGTAGTAGTGGTAGTAGTAGTGGTAGTGGTGGTAGTAGTAGTGGTAGTAGTAGTGGTAGTGGTGGTAGTAGTAGTGGTAGTAGTAGTGGTAGTGGTGGTAGTAGTAGTGGTAGTAGTAGTGGTAGTAGTGGTAGTAGTAGTGGTAGTAGTGGTGGTGGTAGTGGTAGTAGTAGTGGTGGTAGTAGTAGTGGTAGTAGTGGTGTAGTAGTGGTGGTAGTAGTGGTGTAGTAGTGGTGTAGTAGTGCTGGTGGTAGTAGTAGTGTAGTAGTGGTGGTAGTGGTGTAGTAGTAGTGGTAGTAGTGTAGTAGTGGTGGTAGTAGTGGTAGTAGTGGTAGTGGTGGTAGTGGTGGTAGTGGTGTAGTAGTAGTGGTAGTAGTAGTGGTAGTAGTGGTGGTAGTAGTGGTGGCCACCCTGTGTGTGTGTAGCCACAGTGCCGGCAGCCTTTGTAGACGCCAATGCTCCACGAACACAGCACTTGCCCCAGCAGCCTGCTAGAGGCTACGCGGGGCAGCTTTGTTTTTAGTTGTTAAATGTTGAGAAGCCATATACAGTACCCTACAACTACCTCTACCCACTCACCTACCCAAGCACCCACTCACCCACCCACCCACCCACCCACACACCCACCCACCCACACACTCACTCACTCACCCACCCACACACTCACTCACTCACCCACCCACCCACCCACACACTCACTCACCCACCCACCCACCCACACACTCACTCACTCACCCACCCACCCACACACTCACTCACCCACCCACCCACACACTCACTCACCCACCCACCCACACACTCACCCACCCACCCACACACTCACCCACCCACCCACCCACCCACCCACCCACCCACACACTCACTCACCCACCCACCCACCCACACACTCACTCACCCACCCACCCACCCACACACTCACTCACTCACTCACCCACCCACCCACCCACACACTCACTCACTCACCCACCCACCCACACACTCACTCACCCACACACTCACTCACCCACCCACCCACCCACACACTCACCCACCCACACACTCACCCACCCACCCACACACCCACCCACACACTCACTCACCCACCCACACACTCACTCACCCACCCACTCAATCACCCACTCAATCACCCACCCACTCACCCACTCACCCACCCCCTCACCCACCCACTCACCCACCCACCCCCTCACCCACCCACTCACTCACCCACTCACTCACCCACCCACTCACCCCCTCACCTACCCACTCACCCCCTCACCCACCCACTCACCCACCCACCCACCCCCTCACCCACTCACTCACCCACCCACCCACTCACCCACCCACCCCCTCACCCACCCACTCACCCACCCACTCACCCACCCACCCCCTCACCCACCCACTCACCCACCCACCCCCTCACCCACTCACTCACCCACCCACTCACCCACTCACTCACCCACCCACTCACCCACCCACCCACTCACCCACCCACCCACTCACTCACCCACCCACCCCCTCACCCACCCCCTCACCCACCCACCCACCCACACACTCACCCACCCACCCACACACTCACCCACACACTCACCCACCCACCCACACACTCACCCACCCACACACTCACCCACCCACCCACCCACACACTCACCCACCCACACACTCACCCACCCACCCCCTCACCCACCCACCCACCCACACACTCACCCACCCACCCACACACTCACCCACTCACCCACCCACCCACCCACCCACTCACCCACCCACCCACCCACCCACCCACCCACCCACTCACCCACCCACCCACCCACCCACCCACCCACTCACCCACACACTCACCCACACACTCACCCACCCACCCACCCACACACTCACCCACCCACCCACCCACACACTCACCCACCCACCCACACACTCACCCACCCACCCACACACTCACCCACCCACTCACACACTCACCCACTCACACACTCACCCACCCACCCACCCACACACTCACCCACCAACCCACCCGCACACTCACACACCCACCCACCCACTCACCCACCCACACACCCACCCACTCACTCACCCACTCACCCCCTCACCCACCCACCCCCTCACCCACCCACCCACTCACCCACCCACCCACCCACACACCCCACCCACCCACACACTCACCCACCCACCCACCCACACACTCACCCACCCACCCACCCACACACCCACCCACCCACACACCCACCCACCCACCCACCCACTCACTCACTCACCCACCCACCCCCTCACCCACCCACTCACCCACCCCCTCACCCACCCACTCACCCACCCACCCCCTCACCCACCCACTCACCCACTCACCCACCCACCCCCTCACCCACCCACTCACCCACTCACCCACCCACCCCCTCACCCACTCACCCACCCACTCACTCACCCACTCACCCCCTCACCCACCTACCCGCTCACGCAATTACCGACGACTGCTGCTCAAGATATTTTCTCGTCGAAAGTGAATACCTATTTTATCACGTGACCATTGTATGGGGAGGGATTGGAAAATATAAATAAAGGAGGTAAAATTACTATGACCTGCGTGTGAGTGGGTGGGTGAGTGGGTGGGTGGGTGGGTGTGTGAGTGGGTGAGTGGGTGGGTGGGTGAGTGAGTGGGTGAGTGGGTGGGTGTGTGGGTGTGTGAGTGTGTGGGTGGGTGTGTGAGTGGGTGAGTGGGTGAGTGTGTGGGTGTGTGGGTGTGTGAGTGAGTGGGTGGGTGTGTGAGTGGGTGGGCGTGTGAGTGGGTGGGTGTGTGGGTGTGTGAGTGAGTGGGTGGGCGTGTGAGTGGGTGGGTGTGTGAGTGGGTGGGTGTGTGAGTGAGTGGGTGAGTGGGTGGGTGTGTGAGTGAGTGGGTGAGTGGGTGGGTGGGTGAGTGAGTGGGTGGGTGTGTGAGTGGGTGAGTGAGTGAGTGGGTGGGTGAGTGGGTGAGTGAGTGGGTGGGTGTGTGAGTGGGTGGGTGAGTGAGTGGGTGGGTGAGGGGGTGGGTGAGTGAGTGGGTGGGTGAGGGGGTGGGTGAGTGAGTGGGTGGGTGAGTGAGTGAGTGAGTGGGTGAGTGAGTGAGTGGGTGGCTGAGTGGGTGAGTGAGTGGGTGGGTGTGTGAGTGGGTGAGTGAGTGAGTGGGTGGGTGAGTGGGTGAGTGAGTGGGTGGGTGTGTGAGTGGGTGGGTGAGTGAGTGGGTGGGTGAGGGGGTGTGTGAGTGGGTGTGTGTGTGAGTGGGTGAGTGAGTGAGTGGGTGGGCGTGTGAGTGGGTGTGTGTGTGGGTGTGTGTGTGAGTGGGTGTGTGTGTGAGTGGGTGTGTGAGTGGGTGTGTGTGTGGGTGGGTGGGTGTGTGAGTGGGTGGGTGGGTGTATGGGTGTGTGAGTGTGTGGGTGTGTGAGTGGGTGTGTGTGTGGGTGGGTGGGTGTGTGAGTGGGTGGGTGGGTGTGTGGGTGTGTGAGTGGGTGGGTGGGTGTGTGGGTGTGTGAGTGAGTGGGTGGGCGTGTGAGTGGGTGTGTGAGTGGGTGGGTGAGTGGGTGTGTGAGTGGGTGGGTGTGTGGGTGTGTGAGTGGGTGGGTGGGCGTGTGAGTGGGTGAGTGTGTGGGTGTGTGAGTGAGTGGGTGGGCGTGTGAGTGGGTGTGTGAGTGGGTGTGTGAGTGAGTGAGTGGGTGGGTGGGTGTGTGGGTGTGTGAGTGAGTGGGTGGGCGTGTGAGTGGGTGTGTGAGTGGGTGGGTGAGTGGGCGTGTGAGTGGGTGAGTGAGTGGGTGGGTGGGTGGGTGAGTGGGTGGGTGTGTGGGTGGGTGTGTGAGTGTGTGGGTGTGTGGGTGTGTGAGTGAGTGGGTGGGTGTGTGAGTGGGTGGGCGTGTGAGTGGGTGGGTGTGTGGGTGTGTGAGTGAGTGGGTGGGCGTGTGAGTGGGTGGGTGTGTGAGTGGGTGGGTGGGTGAGTGGGTGGGTGAGTGGGTGGGTGAGTGGGTGGGTGAGTGGGTGGGTGTGTGAGTGGGTGGGTGGGTGAGTGGGTGGGTGGGTGGGTGTGTGAGTGAGTGGGTGAGTGGGTGGGTGAGTGGGTGGGTGTGTGAGTGGGTGGGTGTGTGAGTGGGTGGGTGAGTGGGTGGGTGGGTGAGTGAGTGGGTGGGTGAGTGAGTGGGTGGGTGTGTGGGTGTGTGAGTGGGTGGGTGAGTGGGTGGGTGAGTGAGTGGGTGGGTGTGTGAGTGGGTGGGTGGGTGAGTGAGTGGGTGAGTGAGTGGGTGGGTGTGTGGGTGAGTGAGTGGGTGGGTGGGTGAGTGGGTGGGTGAGTGGGTGGGTGTGTGAGTGGGTGGGTGGGTGAGTGGGTGGGTGTGTGAGTGGGTGAGTGAGTGAGTGAGTGTGTGAGTGGGTGTGTGAGTGAGTGGGTGGGTGTGTGGGTGTGTGAGTGAGTGGGTGGGTGTGTGAGTGGGTGAGTGAGTGAGTGGGTGGGTGTGTGAGTGGGTGGGTGTGTGAGTGGGTGGGTGTGTGAGTGGGTGGGTGTGTGGGTGTGTGAGTGAGTGGGTGGGTGTGTGAGTGGGTGAGTGAGTGAGTGGGTGGGTGTGTGAGTGGGTGGGTGTGTGGGTGTGTGAGTGGGTGTGTGAGTGAGTGGGTGGGTGTGTGGGTGTGTGAGTGAGTGGGTGGGTGTGTGAGTGGGTGAGTGAGTGAGTGGGTGGGTGTGTGAGTGGGTGGGTGTGTGGGTGTGTGAGTGGGTGTGTGAGTGAGTGGGTGGGTGTGTGGGTGTGTGAGTGAGTGGGTGGGTGTGTGAGTGGGTGAGTGAGTGAGTGGGTGGGTGAGTGAGTGGGTGAGTGAGTGGGTGGGTGTGTGAGTGGGTGGGTGGGTGAGTGGGTGGGTGGGTGTGTGAGTGAGTGGGTGAGTGGGTGGGTGTGTGAGTGGGTGGGTGAGTGGGTGTGTGAGTGGGTGGGTGAGTGGGTGGGTGTGTGGGTGTGTGAGTGAGTGGGTGGGTGTGTGAGTGGGTGAGTGAGTGGGTGGGTGAGTGAGTGGGTGAGTGAGTGGGTGGGTGTGTGAGTGGGTGGGTGGGTGAGTGGGGTGGGTGGGTGTGTGAGTGAGTGGGTGAGTGGGTGGGTGTGTGAGTGGGTGGGTGAGTGGGTGGGTGTGTGAGTGGGTGGGTGAGTGGGTGTGTGGGTGTGTGAGTGAGTGGGTGGGTGTGTGAGTGGGTGAGTGAGTGAGTGGGTGGGTGAGTGAGTGGGTGAGTGAGTGGGTGGGTGTGTGAGTGGGTGGGTGGGTGAGTGGGTGGGTGTGTGAGTGAGTGGGTGAGTGGGTGGGTGGGTGTGTGAGTGGGTGGGTGAGTGGGTGGGTGTGTGAGTGGGTGGGTGGGTGAGTGGGTGGGTGTGTGGGTGTGTGAGTGAGTGGGTGGGTGTGTGAGTGGGTGAGTGAGTGAGTGGGTGGGTGAGTGAGTGGGTGAGTGAGTGGGTGGGTGTGTGAGTGGGTGGGTGAGTGAGTGAGTGGGTGGGTGAGTGAGTGGGTGAGTGAGTGGGTGGGTGTGTGAGTGGGTGGGTGGGTGAGTGGGTGTGTGGGTGTGTGAGTGGGTGGGTGGGTGAGTGGGTGAGTGAGTGGGTGTGTGAGTGGGTGTGTGTGTGAGTGGGTGTGTGAGTGGGTGTGTGTGTGGGTGAGTGAGTGTGTGAGTGGGTGATTGTGTGTGTGAGTGGGTGATTGTGTGTGTGAGTGGGTGTGTGTGTGAGTGGGTGTGTGTGTGAGTGGGTGGGTGAGTGGGTGATTGTGTGTGTGAGTGGGTGGGTGAGTGGATGGGTGGGTGAGTGGGTGGGTGAGTGGGTGGGTGAGTGAGTGGGTCAGTGGATGATTGGGTGGGTGGGTGGGTGGGTGAGTGGGTGGGTGAGTGGGTGAGTGATTGGGTGGGTGAGTGTGTGTGTGATTGTGTGTGTGAGTGGGTGATTGTGTGTGTGAGTGGGTGTGTGTGTGAGTGGTGGGGCCTTACCATCAGCCCCACCAAAACTAAGCACCTGCCTGGGTATTTTGTACCATCGGGCACTCCGCCCCCACAACTCCCAATCGGTGATGGGGCAGTTGTGGAGAGAGTAGAGAGTTTCCCATACCTGGGCAGTGTGCTCATGACCAGCTCCAGTTTATCAGCAGAGGTCTCACTCCGAATCAGTCGAGCGGCAATATCTTTTCATCGGTTGCGTAACGCTGTGTGGAAGCTACCTGGTCTGTCGCTCCGCACGAAGCTTCAGGTCTTCTCGGCCACGGTCATTCCCTCCCTTCTCTACGCTTGCGAAACGTGGACCCCCCTAGTGGAGCATCTTCGCCGGTTGGAAACATTTAGGCTGGCCTGCCTACGATCCATCCTGGGTTTGACCAGGCTGGATTGTGTGAGGAGCTCACAAGTCCTTGAAAGATCTGGGCAAAGTCCCATCAGTGAGCTCCTCCGGCAGGCAAGGCTGCGTTGGCTGGGTCATGTAGCCCGCATGCCCAGCCACCGCATGCCTAAACAGCTTTTGTTCGGCCGGATCGAGGGGGCTAAACGGGCGCGGCACGGGCTGGAGAAGAGATGGAGTGATGTGGTACAGGAGGACGTGGAGCTGAGTGGACTTGCCGATGACTGGTACCAGCGGTGTCAAGATCGGCCTCAGTGGAGGAGGCTCGTGAAGGACGCTACTGGGCAGTTGGAGGCAGTCGCCCTCCAACAACAACGGAGGGCGGAGGAGCGACGCTCACAACAACGAGCGGAGCGCCGGGTGGCTAAAGCACAGCAAGTTGGCACAGTAGGGGGCACAGGTGGTGCATCAGCCAGTCATCTCGGTCATCTCGGTCAGTCGACCCGTGGCACCTGGGTCTGCCCCGTGACCTCCTGCCAGCGGGCGTTCGACACTTCACGTGGCCTCAAGGTGCACATGGCCTGGCACAAGCGTCGTGGTGACGTCACCGCCACTTAGTGGCGAATGGCGGTTGTTGTTGTGTGTGAGTGGGTGTGTGTGTGAGTGGGTGTGTGAGTGGGTGGGTGAGTGGGTGATTGTGTGTGTGAGTGGGTGGGTGAGTGGATGGGTGGGTGGGTGAGTGGGTGGGTGAGTGAGTGGGTCAGTGGATGATTGGGTGGGTGGGTGAGTGGGTGGGTGAGTGAGTGGGTGTGCGATTGTGTGTGCGAGTGGGTGAGTGATTGTGTGTGTGTGTGAGTGGGTGATTGTGTGTGTGAGTGGGTGTGTGGGTGGGTGAGTGTGTGTGTGAGTGGGTGATTGTGTGTGTGATTGTGTGTGTGAGTGGGTGGGTGAGTGATTGTGTGTGTGAGTGGGTGAGTGATTGTGTGTGTGTGTGTGGGTGATTGTGTGTGTGGGTGAGTGATTTGTGTGAGTGAGTGAGTGGGTGTGAGTGGGTGGGTGAGTGGGTGATTGTGTGTGTGAGTGGGTGGGTGAGTGGATGGGTGGGTGGGTGAGTGGGTGAGTGAGTGGATGATTGGGTGGGTGGGTGGGTGAGTGGGTGGGTGAGTAGATGATTGGGTGGGTGAGTGGGTGGGTGAGTGGGTGAGTGAGTGGGTGAGTGAGTGGGTGTGTGATTGTGTGTGCGAGTGGTGACGTCACCGCCACTTAGTGGCGAATGGCGGTTGTTGTTGTTGTTGAGTGGGTGAGTGATTGTGTGTGTGTGTGGGTGAGTGAGTGGGTGGGTGAGTGGATGATTGGGTGGGTGGGTGGGTGAGTGAGTGGGTGATTGTGTGTGTGTGTGAGTGGGTGGGTGAGTGGATGATTGGGTGGGTGGGTGAGTGAGTGGGTGAGTGTGTGGGTGAGTGGGTGTGTGATTGTGTGTCCGAGTGGGTGAGTGATTGTGTGTGTGGGTGAGTGGGTGGGTGAGTGGATGATTGGGTGGGTGGGTGAGTGAGTGGGTGGGTGGGTGAGTGAGTGGGTGGGTGGGTGAGTGGGTGTGTGATTGTGTGTCCGAGTGGGTGAGTGATTGTGTGTGTGGGTGAGTGGGTGGGTGAGTGGATGATTGTGTGTGTGGGTGAGTGGGTGGGTGAGTGGATGATTGGGTGGGTGGGTGAGTGAGTGGGTGAGTGGGTGGGTGAGTGAGTGGGTGAGTAAGTGAGTGGGTGAGTGAGTGGGTGGGTGAGTGGATGATTGGGTGGGTGAGTGGGTGAGTGAGTGGGTGGGTGAGTGGGTGGGTGAGTGGATGATTGGGTGGGTGGGTGAGTGGGTGGGTGGGTGAGTGGGTGAGTGAGTGGGTGGGTGAGTGGGTGGGTGAGTGGATGATTGGGTGGGTGGGTGAGTGGATGATTGGGTGGGTGGGTGAGTGAGTGGGTGAGTGAGTGTGTGTGTGGGTGAGTGATTGTGTGTGCAAGTGGGTGATTGTGCGAGTGGGTGATTGTGTGTGTGAGTGGGTGATTGTGTGTGTGAGTGGGTGTGTGAGTTTGTGGGTGAGTGGGTGGGTGAGTGGGTGGGTGAGTGGGTGTGCGAGTGGGTGTGCGAGTGGGTGTGCGAGTGGGTGTGCGAGTGGGTGTGCGAGTGAGTGATTGGGTGGGTGAGGTGGGTGAGTGGGTGTGCGAGTGGGTGAGTGATTGGGTGGGTGAGTGATTGGGTAGGTGTGCAAGTGGGTGAGTGATTGGGTGGGTGAGTAGGTGGGTGAGTGTGTGATTGTGTGTGTGAATGGGTGGGTGATTGGGTGGGTGTGTGATTGTGTGTGTGTGAGTGATTGTGTGTGTGAGTGGGTGATTGAGTGTGTGAGTGGGTGATTGTGAGTGGGTGATTGTGTTTGTGAGTGGGTGAGTGATTGTGTGTGTGAGTGGGTGATTGTGTGAGTGGGTGGGTGATTGTGTGAGTGTGTGAGTGTGTGTGAGTGATTGTGTGTGAGTGTGTGTGCGAGTGGTTTATGTTTACTTCGTAGTTTCCCTCCCTTCTCTATGCTTGCGAAACGTGGACCCCCCTAGTGGAGCATCTTCGCCGGTTGGAAACATTTAGGCTGGCCTGCCTACGATCCATCCTGGGTTTAACCAGGCTGGATTGTGTGAGGAGCTCACAAGTCCTTGAAAGATCTGGGCAAAGTCCCATCAGTGAGCTCCTCCGGCAGGCAAGGCTGCGTTGGCTGGGTCATGTAGCCCGCATGCCCAGCCACCGCATGCCTAAACAGCTTTTGTTCGGCCGGATCGAGGGGGCTAAACGGGCGCGGCACGGGCTAAAGAGATGGAGTGATGTGGTACAGGAGGACGTGGAGCTGAGTGGACTTGCCGATGACTGGTACCAGCGGTGTCAAGATCGGCCTCAGTGGAGGAGGCTCGTGAAGGACGCTACTGGGCAGTTGGAGGCAGTCGCCCTCCAACAACAACGGAGGGCGGAGGAGCGACGCTCACAACAACGAGCGGAGCGCCGGGTGGCTAAAGCACAGCAAGTTGGCACAGTAGGGGGCACAGGTGGTGCATCAGCCAGTCATCTCGGTCATCTCGGTCAGTCGACCCGTGGCACCTGGGTCTGCCCCGTGACCTCCTGCCAGCGGGCGTTCGACACTTCACGTGGCCTCAAGGTGCACATGGCCTGGCACAAGCGTCGTGGTGACGTCACCGCCACTTAGTGGCGAATGGCGGTTGTTGTGCGAGTGGATGGGTGAGTGGATGGGTGAGTGTGCGAGTGGGTGGGTGAGTGGGTGGGTGGGTGAGTGGGTGTGTGAGTGTGTGTGTGTGAGTGGGTGAGTGATTGTGTGTGTGAGTGGGTGAGTGATTGTGTGTGTGAGTGGGTGAGTGATTGTGTGTGTGAGTGGGTGAGTGGATGGGTGAGTGGGTGAGTGGGTGGGTGAGTGAGTGGGTGGGTGAGTGAGTGGGTGAGTGGGTGAGTGAGTGGGTGGGTGGGTGAGTGAGTGGGTGTGTGAGTGTGTGGGTGAGTGGGTGAGTGGGTGGGTGAGTGAGTGGGTGGGTGAATGAGTGGGTGGGTGAGTGGATGATTGGGTGGGTGGGTGAGTGGGTGGGTGAGTGGGTGGGTGAGTGGGTGAGTGGGTGGGTGGGTGAGTGGGTGAGTGGGTGGGTGAGTGGGTGGGTGAGTGGGTGAGTGAGTGGGTGAGTGAGTGGGTGTGCGAGTGGGTGAGTGATTGGGTGGGTGAGCGATTGGGTGGGTGAGTGTGCAAGTGGGTGAGTGAGTGTGTGAGTGATTGTGTGCGTGAGTGGGTGGGTGTGTGTGTGAGTGGGTGGGTGAGTGGGTGGGTGAGTGGGTGGGTGTGTGAGTGGGTGTGCGAGTGGGTGAGTGATTGGGTGGGTGAGCGATTGGGTGCGTGAGTGTGCAAGTGGGTGAGTGAGTGTGTGATTGTGTGCGTGAGTGGGTGGGTGGGTGTGTGTGAGTGGGTGGGTGAGTGGGTGTGTGAGTGGGTGAGTAGGTGGGTGAGTGGGTGGGTGAGTGAGTGGGTGGGTGGGTGGGTGTGAGTGGGTGGGTGAGTGGGTGGGTGAGTGGGTGTGTGTGTGAGTGGGTGGGTGAGTGGGTGGGTGAGTGGGTGGGTGTGTGAGTGGGTGAGTAGGTGGGTGAGTGGATGTGCGAGTGGGTGGGTGATTGGGTGGATGTGTGTGCGAGCGAGTGATTGGGTGGGTGAGTAGGTAGGTGGGTGGATGTGCGAGTGGGTGAGTGGGTAGGTGGGTGGGTAGGTGGTGGGTGACTGAATGGGTGAGCGAGTGGGTGGTGGGTGAGTGGGTAGGTGGATGATTGGGTGGGTGAGTGTGTGGGTGAGTGTGCGAGTGTGCGAGTGGGTGGGCGAGTGGGTGAGTGTGTGGGTGAGTGTGCGAATGGGTGATTGGGTGGGCGAGTGGGTGAGTGTGTGGGTGAGTGTGCGAGTGGGTGAGTGAGTGGGAAGGTGACATTGCGATCTGGTGTGAGCAGCTCACCCACACAATCACCACCACCAACACCATCACCACCAACACCATCACCACCATCACCACCATCACCACGTGGCAAATCTGTATTTATTTACACCGAAAATTCACGCACAGAGACACCTGCCGCTGTAAGTAGGCTGGACAGACACTCAGTAGTAGCAGCAGCAACAACAGCAACAGCAGCAACAGCAACAGCAGCAACAGCAGCAACAGCAACAACAGCAACAGCAGCAACAGCAACAACAGCAACAGCAGCAACAGCAGCAACAGCAGCAGCAACAGCAACAACAGCAGCAACAGCAGCAGCAGTAGCAGCAGTAGCAGCAGTAGTAGCAGTAGTAGTAGCAGTAGTAGCAGTAGCAGCAGCAGTAGCAGCAGTAGCAGCAGTAGTAGCAGTAGTAGCAGCAGTAAGTAGCAGTAGTAGTAGCAGTAGTAGCAGTAGTAGCAGCAGTAGTAGCAGTAGCAGCAGTAGTAGTAGCAGTAGTAGCAGTAGTAGTAGCAGTAGTAGCAGTAGTAGCAGTAGTAGCAGCAGTAGTAGCAGTAGTAGCAGTAGCAGTAGCAGCAGTAGTAGCAGTAGTAGTAGCAGTAGTAGCAGTAGCAGCAGCAGTAGCAGCAGTAGCAGCAGTAGTAGCAGTAGTAGCAGCAGTAGTAGCAGTAGTAGTAGCAGTAGTAGCAGTAGTAGCAGCAGTAGTAGCAGTAGCAGCAGTAGTAGTAGCAGTAGTAGCAGTAGTAGTAGCAGTAGTAGCAGTAGTAGCAGTAGTAGCAGCAGTAGTAGCAGTAGTAGCAGTAGTAGTAGCAGTAGCAGCAGCAGTAGTAGCAGCAACATCAGTAGCAACAGCAGCAGTAGCAGCAGCAGCAATCATCGACAGAGACTCACAGAGACACACAGAGACACAGAGAGAGACACACAGAGAGAGAGAGACCCACAGAGAGACACAGAGACACACAGAGACCCACAGAGATACATAGAGATACACAGACAGAGACCCACAGAGACACAGACAGAGACCCACAGAGACACACAGAGAGAGACACAGAGACACACAGAGAGAGACACAGAGACCCACAGAGACACAGACAGAGACCCACAGAGACACACAGAGAGAGACACAGAGACCCACAGAGACACAGACACACACACAGAGACCCACAGAGACACACACAGAGATACACAGAGAGACACACAGAGACCCACAGAGATACACAGAGACTCACAGAGACACACAGAGAGAGACACAGAGACCCCCGCCTCCCCCCCCCCTGCCCCCCCTCCCCCTCCCCCCTCAGGCCTCCCCCCCTCCCTCCCCCCTCCTGATGCCCCCTCCCCTCAACCCCCCCCTCCTGCTACCCCTCCCCCCCCTCCCTGCTACCCCTCCCCCTCAGCCCTCCCCCCCCCCTCCTGCACCCTCCCCCCTCCTGATGCCCCCTCCCCTCAACCCCCCCCTCCCTGCTACCCCTCCC
>NW_027620444.1:0-18157 GCF_964198595.1 Lampetra fluviatilis | reverse complement strand
GCAACCCATACAACCTACACGCAACCCATGCAACCCACACGCAACCCATGCAACCCACACGCAACCCACACAACCGACACGCAACCCATACAACCCACATGCAACCCATACGCAACCCATGCAACCCATGCAACCCACACGCAACCCGAATGTGGCGGCGATGTATTTGTGAGTGGAGGAGTCGGCAGGCTGAGAGTTGCACAAGTCCCGGGAAGTTTTATTTTAATCTCACGCAACGCTATGTACAATCATTATACACTATTACACATTCTTATATATTCATATTGTAACAGCAGTAGTAGTATTAGTAGTAGTACTGTAGTAGTGCTGTAGTAGTACTGTAGTAGTAGTACTGTAGTAGTACGCTATGTACAATCATTATACACTATTACACATTCTTATATATTCATATTGTAACAGCAGTAGTATTAGTAGTAGTACTGTAGTAGTACTGTAGTAGTAGTACTGTAGTAGTGCTGTAGTACTGTAGTAGTAGTACTGTAGTAGTACGCTATGTACAATCAGTATACATTATTACACATTATTATATATTCATATTGCAGCAGCAGTAGTAGTATTAGTAGTACTGTAGTAGTACTGTAGTAGTAGTACTGTAGTAGTACTGTAGTAGTAGTACTGTAGTAGTACTGTAGTAGTACTGTAGTAGTAGTATTAGGGGCGTACGTCTTTGTATTAAAACGCGTTGGGGGCTGTCAGACGCGGTCGGCATCATCCACGGACCAAGCGGATTTTGTATTTGGGGGTGTGGGGGGGGGGGCGGGGGGGGGGTGTGGGGGGGGTGTGGGGGGGGCGGGGGGGGTGTGGGGGGGGTGTGGGGGGGGTGTGGGGGGGGGTGTGGGGGGGGGCGGGGGGGGTGTGGGGGGGTGTGGGGGGGTGTGGGGGGGGTGTGGGGGGGGGTGTGGGGGGGGGCGGGGGGGGTGTGGGGGGGTGTGGGGGGGGGGCGGGGGGGGGTGTGGGGGGGTGTGGGGGGGGCGGGGGGGGGTGTGGGGGGGTGTGGGGGGGGTGTGGGGGGGGTGTGGGGGGGGGCGGGGGGGGTGTGGGGGGGGTGTGGGGGGGGTGTGGGGGGGGGCGTGGGGGGGGGGCGGGGGGGGGCGGGGGGGGTGTGGGGGGGGTGTGGGGGGGGGGCGGGGGGGGGTGTGGGGGGGTGTGGGGGGGGGGCGGGGGGGGTGTGGGGGGGTGTGGGGGGGGCGGGGGGGGGTGTGGGGGGGGGTGTGGGGGGGTGTGGGGGGGGGGCGGGGGGTGTGGGGGGGGTGTGGGGGGGGGCGGGGGGGGGCGTGGGGGGGCGTGGGGGGGCGTGGGGGGGGTGGGGGGGGTGGGGGGGTGTGGGGGGTGGTGTGGGGGGGGTGTGGGGGTGGTGTGGGGGGGGTGTGGGGGGGTGGGGGGGGTGTGGGGGGGGGTGTGGGGGGGTGTGGGGGGGTGTGGGGGGGGGCGGGGGGGTGTGGGGGGGGGTGTGGGGGGGGGGCGGGGGGGGGCGTGGGGGGGCGTGGGGGGGCGTGGGGGGGGGGGTGGGGGGGGTGTGGGGGTGGTGTGGGGGGGGGGTGTGGGGGTGGTGTGGGGGTGGTGTGGGGGGGGTGTGGGGGTGTGGGGGTGGTGTGGGGGGGGTGTGGGGGGTGGGGGGGGTGTGGGGGGGTGGGGGGGGTGTGGGGGGGGTGTGGGGGGGGTGTGGGGGGGGTGTGGGGGGGTGGGGGGTGTGGGGGGGGGTGTGGGGGGGTGGGGGGGGGTGTGGGGGGGTGTGGGGGGGGGGTGTGGGGGGGGTGTGGGGGGGGGGCGGGGGGGGTGTGGAGGGGTGTGGGGGGGGGTTGGGGGGGGGTGGGAGGGGGGTGGTGGCGGTGGTGGTGGTGGTGGTGGTAGTGGTGGTGGTGGTGACGATGGTGGTGGTAGTGGTGGTGACGATGGTGGTGGTAGTGGTGACGGCGGAGGTGGTGATCACGAGCCGTGCATTCATCGCCGCTCACGCGAGGATGAGGAGTGCCCGGAGGAATCCCACGCTTCGCGCGAGGGGGCAACGCTCGATCCCCCCCCTCCCGCCCACCCCACACTCACAGAGTGAGTGAGATGGAACAGATGGAGATTAGTCCACACACACCCATCCGTGTGTGATCCACCAACCATTACAGTCATCATCACCGTCACACCCCCACCTCGTCACACCCCCCCCCCCCGCCGGGAGAATCGTGCACAAAGACAAAGCTCCCCCGCGTAGCCTCTCAACAGAGGGCAAGTGCAGTGCGTTAACGAGGGGGGTGGGGGGTGGCCAGCAACCACCACCCCCGCCTACTCCCGTTCGAGGCCGAGTGGACCTAGGGGAGGGTGCGGGGCTGCCCGCCGCGTGACGCCCCAACCGCTGCGCCACCGCTCCCCCGACGTCAACTAGGAACGCGCGCGTGAACACGTGGTCACGCGCCGTCACATGTCACATGCAACATGCTACATGCTAACACAAGAGGCTGCTGCTGTTGCCCCCACCCTCGCAGACACGCAGACACGCGCAGACACACACACACAGACGTAGACACACACACTCACACCCACTCACACCCACTCACACCCACACACTCACCCACACACTCACCCACCCACCCACACACTCACCCACACACTCATCCACTCACTCACCCACTTACCCACCCACTCACCCACCCACCCACACACTCACCCACTCACTCAACCACTCACTCACCCACCAACACACTCACTCACGTCACCCACCCACTCACTCACCCACTCACCCACCCACCCACACTCTCACCCACACACTCACCCACCCACCCACTCACCCACACTCTCACCCACACACTCACCCACCCACTCACCCACACACTCACCCACGTCCCACGCTCACTCACCCACCACTCACCCACTCACTCACCCACTTGCTCACCCACACACCTACCCACCCACACACTCACTCACCCACCCACTAACCCACCCATTCACCCACCCACACACTGACCCACTCACTTACCCACACACACATACACCCACACACCTACCCACTCACCCACACACACACTCACCCACACACTCACCCACCCACTCACCAACTCACTCACACACCCACCCACACACTCACTCACTCACCCACCCACACACACACCCACACACTCATCCACTCACTCACTCAACCACTCACTCACCCACCCACTCACTCACCCACTCACTCACCCACCAACACACTCACTCACCCACACACTCACCCACCCCACTCACCCACCCACCCACAGTCACCCACTCACTTCACTCACCTACACACTCACTCACAGACTAACCCACCCACTCACCCACCCACTCACCCACACACTCACTCACCCACCCACTCACTCACTCAAACTCGACCCTTATCACCGCTCACGCTCTCAGTAGGAAGTGCATCTGGAGGAGTCTCCGTCATCACAGCTCCTTCACTATCAACTCCTTCACTAGCCACTATCAACTCCTTCCCTAGCCACTATCAACTCCTTCACTATCAACTCCTTCACTACCAAACTCCTTCACGACCAACTCCTTCACTACCAACTCCTTCACTAGTCACTCACTACCAACTCCTTCACGACCAACTCCTTACACTACCAACTCCTTCACGACCAACTCCTTCACTACCACTCCTTCACTAGCCACTATCAACTCCTTCACTACCAACTCCTTCACTATCAACTCCTTCACTACCAACTCCTTCACTATCAACTCCTTCACTACCAACTCCTTCACTATCAACTCCTTCACTACCAACTCCTTCACTATCAACTCCTTCACTACCAACTCCTTCACTATCAACTCCTTCACTACCAACTCCTTCACTACCAACTCCTTCACTATCAACTCCTTCACTACCAACTCCTTCACTACCAAGTCCTTCACTAGCCACTATCAACTCCTTCACGACCAACTCCTTCACTACCAACTCCTTCACTAGCCACTATCAACTCCTTCACTACCAACTCCTTCACTATCAACTCCTTCACTACCAACTCCTTCACTACCAACTCCTTCACTAGTCACTACCAACTCCTTCACTACCAACTCCTTCACTACCAACTCCTTCACTATCAACTCCTTCACGACCAACTCCTTCACTACCAACTCCTTCACTAGTCACTACCAACTCCTTCACTACCAACTCCTTCACTACCAACTCCTTCACTAGCCACTATCAACTCCTTCACTACCAACTCCTTCACTACCAACTCCTTCACTACCAACTCCTTCACTAGCCACTACCAACTCCTTCACTACCAACTCCTTCACTACCAACTCCTTCACTAGCCACTATCAACTCCTTCACTACCAACTCCTTCACTATCAACTCCTTCACGACCAACTCCTTCACTACCAACTCCTTCACTAGTCACTACCAACTCCTTCACTACCAACTCCTTCACTACCAACTCCTTCACTAGCCACTATCAACTCCTTCACTACCAACTCCTTCACTATCAACTCCTTCACTACCAAGTCCTTCACTAGCCACTATCAACTCCTTCACTACCAACTCCTTCACTATCAACTCCTTCACGACCAACTCCTTCACTACCAAGTCCTTCACTAGCCACTATCAACTCCTTCACTACCAACTCCTTCACTATCAACTTCTTCACTACCAACTCCTTCACTACCAAGTCCTTCACTAGCCACTATCAACTCCTTCACTATCAACTCCTTCACTATCAACTCCTTCACTACCAACTCCTTCACTATCAACTCCTTCACGACCAACTCCTTCACTACCAACTCCTTCACTAGTCACTACCAACTCCTTCACTACCAACTCCTTCACTACCAACTCCTTCACTAGCCACTATCAACTCCTTCACTACCAACTCCTTCACTACCAACTCCTTCACTACCAACTCCTTCACTAGCCACTACCAACTCCTTCACTACCAACTCCTTCACTACCAACTCCTTCACTACCAACTCCTTCACTACCAACTCCTTCACTACCAACTCCTTCACTAGCCACTATCAACTCCTTCACTACCAACTCCTTCACTACCAACTCCTTCACTACCAACTCCTTCACTACCAACTCCTTCACTATCAACTCCTTCACTACCAACTCCTTCACTACCAAGTCCTTCACTAGCCACTATCAACTCCTTCACTACCAACTCCTTCACTATCAACTCCTTCACTACCAACTCCTTCACTACCAACTCCTTCACTATCAACTCCTTCACTACCAACTCCTTCACTACCAACTCCTTCACTAGCCACTACCAACTCCTTCACGACCAACTCCTTCACTAGCCACTACCAACTCCTTCACTATCAACTCCTTCACTACCAACTCCTTCACTACCAACTCCTTCACTAGCCACTACCAACTCCTTCACTACCAACTCCTTCACTAGCCACTACCAACTCCTTCACTATCAACTCCTTCACTACCAACTCCTTCACTACCAACTCCTTCACTAGCCACTACCAACTCCTTCACTATCAACTCCTTCACTACCAACTCCTTCACTACCAACTCCTTCACTACCAACTCCTTCACTACCAACTCCTTCACTAGCCACTACCAACTCCTTCACGACCAACTCCTTCACTACCAACTCCTTCACTATCAACTCCTTCACTACCAACTCCTTCACTACCAACTCCTTCACTACCAACTCCTTCACTATCAACTCCTTCACTATCAACTCCTTCACTACCAACTCCTTCACTACCAACTCCTTCACTACCAACTCCTTCACTACCAACTCCTTCACTAGCCACTACCAACTCCTTCACGACCAACTCCTTCACTACCAACTCCTTCACTAGCCACTACCAACTCCTTCACTACCAACTCCTTCACGACCAACTCCTTCACTACCAACTCCTTCACTATCAACTCCTTCACTACCAACTCCTTCACTAGCCACTATCAACTCCTTCACTATCAACTCCTTCACTATCAACTCCTTCACTACCAACTCCTTCACTACCAACTCCTTCACTACCAACTCCTTCACTAGCCACTACCAACTCCTTCACGACCAACTCCTTCACTACCAACTCCTTCACTACCAACTCCTTCACTACCAACTCCTTCACGACCAACTCCTTCACTACCAACTCCTTCACTAGCCACTACCAACTCCTTCACTACCAACTCCTTCACGACCAACTCCTTCACTACCAACTCCTTCACTACCAACTCCTTCACTACCAACTCCTTCACTAGCCACTATCAACTCCTTCACCACCAACTCCTTCACTATCAACTCCTTCACTACCAACTCCTTCACTAGCCACTACCAACTCCTTCACGACCAACTCCTTCACTACCAACTCCTTCACTAGCCACTACCAACTCCTTCACGACCAACTCCTTCACTACCAACTCCTTCACTAGCCACTACCAACTCCTTCACGACCAACTCCTTCACTACCAACTCCTTCACTATCAACTCCTTCACTACCAACTCCTTCACTACCAACTCCTTCACTACCAACTCCTTCACTATCAACTCCTTCACTATCAACTCCTTCACTACCAACTCCTTCACTACCAACTCCTTCACTACCAACTCCTTCACTACCAACTCCTTCACTAGCCACTACCAACTCCTTCACGACCAACTCCTTCACTACCAACTCCTTCACTAGCCACTACCAACTCCTTCACGACCAACTCCTTCACTACCAACTCCTTCACTAGCCACTACCACTAACCCTACACCCTGAAGGCGACCTTCACACGCCCACGGACGTGCGCCGTGACGAACGTGCAGAGCTGGCGTCTCGTCGCTGGCGATCACCACCACCACCGCCACCACCACCGCCACCACCGCCACCACCGCCACGGCCACCACCACCACCGCCACCACCGCCACGGCCACCACCACCACCACCGCCACCACCGCCACCACCGTCGCCCCCCCCCGGGGCCTCCCCCCCGCCCCCCCCCCGGGGCCTCCAGGCAGGACCGCGTGAGCAGCAGCGTCGTGCCCACCATGTAGAGCAGGCCGCACACGTAGAAGGGGTAGTCGTAGCGGTGCGTGACGTCATACAGCCAGCCTGCACACACACGTAGCGGTGCGTGACGTCATAGAGCCAGCCTACACACACACACACGTAGAAGGGGTAGTCGTAGCGGTGCGTGACGTCATACAGCCAGCCTGCACACACACACACACACGTAGCGGTGCGTGACGTCATAGAGCCAGCCTGCACACACACACACACACACGTAGCGGTGCGTGACGTCATAGAGCCAGCCTGCACACACACACACGTAGCGGTGCGTGACGTCATAGAGCCAGCCTGCACACACACACACACACGTAGCGGTGCGTGACGTCATAGAGCCAGCCTGCACACACACACACGTAGCGGTGCGTGACGTCATAGAGCCAGCCTGCACACACACACGTAGCGGTGCGTGACGTCATAGAGCCAGCCTGCACACACACACACACGTAGCGGTGCGTGACGTCATAGAGCCAGCCTGCACACACACACACGCAGCCTCCGTGTCAGCGTGGTACAGGCAGCGTGGTACAGGGGTCACGGTACAGGGGTCACGGTACAGGCGGCGTGGTACAGGCGGCGTGGTACAGGGGTCACGGCGTGGTACAGGTGGCGTGGTACAGGGGTCACGGTACAGGGGTCACGGTACAGGGGTCACGGCGTGGTACAGGGGTCACGGTACAGGCGGCGTGGTTACAGGGGTCACGGCGTAGTACAAGAGACATGGTACAGGGGTCACGGTACAGGGGTCACGGTGTGGTACAGGGGTCACGGTACAGGGGTCAAGGCATGGTACAGGGGTCACGATACAGGGGTCACGGCGTGGTACAGGGGTCACGGTACAGGGGTCACGGTACAGGGGTCACGGCATGGTACAGGGGTCACGGTACAGGGGTCACGGCGTGGTACAGGGGTCACGGCACAGGCGGCGTGGTACAGGGGTCACGGCACAGGGGTCACGGCGTGGTACAGGGGTCACGGCGTGGTACAGGGGTCACGGTACAGGGGTCACGGCGTGGTACAGGGGTCACAGTACAGGCTGCGTGGTACAGGGGTCACGGCACAGGGGTCACGGCGTAGTACAGGGGTCACGGTACAGGCGGCGTGGTACAGGGGTCACGGTACAGGGGTCACGGCATGGTACAGGGGTCACGGTACAGGGGTCACGGCGTGGTACAGGGGTCACGGTACAGGCGGCGTGGTACAGGGGTCACGGCACAGGGGTCACGGCGTGGTACAGGGGTCACGGCACAGGGGTCACGGCGTGGTACAGGGGTCACGGTACAGGCGGCGTGGTACAGGGGTCACGGCACAGGGGTCACGGCGTGGTACAGGGGTCACGGCACAGGGGTCACGGCACAGGGGTCACGGCGCTGCGTGACCGCCGCGCTCACCGGCCAACGGCGGCCCCAGCGTGGCCGAGACTCCGTCGGCGAACAGCACCAGGCCGAAGGCTCGAGCCAGGCCGGGCGCGCCCACCAGGTCCCCGGTGACGCAGGCCAGCAGCGCAAAGTAGCCGCTGGCGAAGCCGATGGCGGCGCAGGCGCTGGCCATGCCGGCGTAGCCGCCCAGCGCCGCGGCCACGGGGAAGAGGCCGATGGCGAGGCCCAGGGCCGCGTTGGCGGCCACGAAGAGGCGCCACGTGTCCACGGCGGGGACGTCACTCAGCGCGCCCAGCGCCACCTGCGGTGTGGGGCGGGCGCCGTTTGATTAAAACGTCGCCCCACCCTTCCCTCCCCCTTCCCTCCCTCCCTCCCTCCCTCCCCCCTCCCCCCCACACACACACACAGACACACAGACACACGGGGGAGAGACAAAGGCGGCCGGGCGTGGCGCTGGCACCACCCACCGCCCGACCACGTGTGCCACAGTGGCGGCCATTGTAGGTGCTACTGCTTGCCTCTACAGCCTGTTAGAGTCTTTGTCTTGTCACTGTGTGTGTGTGTAGGGGTTAGTGTGTGTGTGTGTCAGTGTGGGTGTGTGTGTCAGTGTGTGTGTGTATAGGGGTTAGTGTGTGTGTGTCAATGTGTGTGTGTCACTGTGTGTGTGTCAGTGTGTGTGTAGGGGTTAGTGTGTGTGTAGGGGTTAGTGTGTGTGTCAGTTTGTGTGTCAGTGTGTGTGTCAGTGTGTGTGTGTGTGTGTCAGTGTGTGTGTGTGTCAGTGTGTGTGTCAGTGTGTGTGTGTGTCACTGTGTGTGTGTCACTGTGTGTGTAGGGGTTAGTGTGTGTGTAGCGGTTAGTGTGTGTGTCAGTTTGTGTGTCAGTGTGTGTGTGTGTCAGTGTATGTGTGTGTCAGTGTGTGTGTCAGTGTGTGTGTCAGTGTGTGTGTGTCACTGTGTGTGTGTCACTGTGTGTGTAGGGGTTAGTGTGTGTGGTGTGTGTGTCAGTGTGTGTGTGTGTCAGTGTGTGTCAGTGTGTGTGTGTGTCACTGTGTGTGTGTCACTGTGTGTGTAGGGGTTAGTGTGTGTCAGTTTGTGTGTCAGTGTGTGTGTGTCAGTGTGTGTGTGTGTATGTCAGTGTGTGTGTGTGTCAGTGTGTGTGTCAGTGTGTGTGTGTGTCACTGTGTGTGTGTCACTGTGTGTGTAGGGGTTAGTGTGTGTGTAGGGGTTAGTGTGTGTGTCAGTTTGTGTGTCAGTGTGTGTGTGTCAGTGTGTGTGTCAGTGTGTGTGTGTGTCAGTGTGTGTGTCAGTGTGTGTGTGTGTCACTGTGTGTGTGTCACTGTGTGTGTAGGGGTTAGTGTGTGTGTCAGTGTGTGTGTGTGTCAGTTTGTGTGTCAGTTTGTGTGTCAGTGTGTGTGTGTGTCAGTGTGTGTGTGTGTGTCAGTCTCACTCCGAATCAGTCGAGCGGCAATATCTTTTCATCGGTTGCGTAACGCTGTGTGGAAGCTACCTGGTCTGTCGCTCCGCACGAAGCTTCAGGTCTTCTCGGCCACGGTCATTCCCTCCCTTCTCTACGCTTGCGAAACGTGGACACCCCTAGTGGAGCATCTTCGCCGGTTGGAAACATTTAGGCTGGCCTGCCTACGATCCATCCTGGGTTTAACCAGGCTGGATTGTGTGAGGAGCTCACAAGTCCTTGAAAGATCTGGGCAAAGTCCCATCAGTGAGCTCCTCCGGCAGGCAAGGCTGCGTTGGCTGGGTCATGTAGCCCGCATGCCCAGCCACCGCATGCCTAAACAGCTTTTGTTCGGCCGGATCGAGGGGGTTAAACGGGCGCGGCACGGGCTAGAGAAGAGATGGAGTGATGTGGTACAGGAGGACGTGGAGCTGAGTGGACTTGCCGATGACTGGTACCAGCGGTGTCAAGATCGGCCTCAGTGGAGGAGGCTCGTGAAGGACGCTACTGGGCAGTTGGAGGCAGTCGCCCTCCAACAACAACGGAGGGCGGAGGAGCGACGCTCACAACAACGAGCGGAGCGCCGGGTGGCTAAAGCACAGCAAGTTGGCACAGTAGGGGGCACAGGTGGTGGATCAGCCAGTCATCTCGGTCATCTCGGTCAGTCGACCCGTGGCACCTGGGTCTGCCCCGTGACCTCCTGCCAGCGGGCGTTCGACACTTCACGTGGCCTCAGGGTGCACATGGCCTGGCACAAGCGTCGTGGTGACGTCACCGCCACTTAGTGGCGAATGGCGGTTGTTGTTGTTGTGTGTCAGTGTGTGTGTGTCACTGTGTGTGTAGGGGTTAGTGTGTGTGTCAGTGTGTGTGTGTGTCACTGTGTGTGTGTCAGTTGTGGAGAGAGTGTAGAGTTTCCCATACCTGGGCAGTGTGCTTATGACCGGCTCCAGTTTATCAGCAGAGGTCTCACTCCGAATCAGTCGAGCGGCAATATCTTTTCATCGGTTGCGTAACGCTGTGTGGAAGCTACCTGGTCTGTCGCTCCGCACGAAGCTTCAGGTCTTTTCGGCCACGGTCATTCCCTCCCTTCTCTACGCTTGCGAAACGTGGACCCCCCTAGTGGAGCATCTTCGCCGGTTGGAAACATTTAGGCTGGCCTGCCTACGATCCATCCTGGGTTTAACCAGGCTGGATTGTGTGAGGAGCTCACAAGTCCTTGAAAGATCTGGGCAAAGTCCCATCAGTGAGCTCCTCCGGCAGGCAAGGCTGCGTTGGCTGGGTCATGTAGCCCGCATGCCCAGCCACCGCATGCCTAAGCAGCTTTTGTTCGGCCGGATCGAGGGGGCTAAACGGGCGCGGCACGGGCTAGAGAAGAGATGGAGTGATGTGGTACAGGAGGACGTGGAGCTGAGTGGACTTGCCGATGACTGGTACCAGCGGTGTCAAGATCGGCCTCTGTGGAGGAGGCTCGTGAAGGACGCTACTGGGCAGTTGGAGGCAGTCGCCCTCCAACAACAACGGAGGGCGGAGGAGCGACGCTCACAACAACGAGCGGAGCGCCGGGTGGCTAAAGCACAGCAAGTTGGTACAGTAGGGGGCACAGGTGGTGCATCAGCCAGTCATCTCGGTCATCTCGGTCAGTCGACCCGTGGCACCTGCTGGGTCTGCCCCGTGACCTCCTGCCAGCGGGCGTTCGACACTTCACGTGGCCTCAAGGTGCACATGGCCTGGCACAAGCGTCGTGGTGACGTCACTGCCACTTAGTGGCGAATGGCGGTTGTTGTTGTCAGTTTGTGTGTCAGTGTGTGTGTGTCAGTGTGTGTGTGTGTGTGTCAGTGTGCGTGTGTGTCAGTGTGTGTGTCAGTGTGTGTGTCACTGTGTGTGTGTAGGGGTTAGTGTGTGTGTAGGGGTCAGTGTGTGTGTCAGTTTGTGTGTCAGTGTGTGTGTGTCAGTGTGTGTGTGTCAGTGTGTGTGTCAGTGTGTGTGTGTAGGGGTTAGTGTGTGTGTAGGGGTCAGTGTGTGTGTCAGTTTGTGTGTCAGTGTGTGTGTGTCAGTGTGTGTGTGTCAGTGTGTGTGTCACTGTGTGTGTGTAGGGGTTAGTGTGTGTGTAGGGGTCAGTGTGTGTGTCAGTGTGTGTGTCAGTGTGTGTGTGTCAGTGTGTGTGTGTCAGTGTGTGTGTCAGTGTGTGTGTGTCACTGTGTGTATAGGGGTTAGTGTGTGTGTGTCAGTGTGTGTGTGTGTCATCGTGCCCCCCCCCCCCCCCGCACCTTGCCCAGCATGTGCAGCACGCCGATGATGGAGGTGAGGGCAAAGCGCTCGTTCTGGGCTCCGTATCCGGCCAGCGCCACCATCTCGGGCAGGTGCACGAAGGGCACCACGAAGCTGCAGTAGGTGCACAGCGCCCACAGCAGGAACGCCACAAAGAAGCGGTTCGCAAACACGCCGGTGACGCCGGTGACGCCGGTGACGCCGGTGCCTCGTGGTGGCGGCGGTGACGACGCCTTTGGTGCCGGTGATGCTGCTGCTGGCGGTGATGCCGGTGATGGTAGCGGTGGTGATAGCGGTGATGCTGATGCTGTTAGTGGTGGTAGTGGTGATGATGCCGGTGGTGCTGCCGTTGATGGTGGCGTTAGTGGTGATGCCGGTGCTGCTGCTGCTGCTGGTGGAGATGCCGGTGGAGCCAGCGCCGGCACGCTCGTCCTTCGCCGGCGCCGGCTCTCCGCCGCCGCCGGTGGCTCGGCAGCACGGACGGGCGACGAGGGGCAGGGGAGGAGGGGGAGGAGGGGGAGGAGGACGGCCGATGGATCGGGGCGATGCTGCCGGTGACTGTCGGCGTCGTCGGATAGCGGTGCCGGGACGCGGCCGGGGACACCACCACCACCACCGTCGCCGCCACCGTCGCCGCCACCGTCGCCGTCACCGTCACCGCCGCGCTCCTCGTCGTCGTTGTGAGGTTTTTCCGGGCCGCCGGAATTGTCACCGCACCGGGGCACCGCCTCCGTGCCGAGTCCGACGGCCGAACCACCGTCACCGCCGTCACCGCCATCACCGCCATCACCGCCATCACCACCATCACCGCAGTCACCGCCATCACCATCGTCACCGCCATCACCACCGTCACCGCCATCACCACCATCACCGCCATCACCACCATCACCGCCGTCACCGCAGTCACCGCCATCACCGCCGGTGCCGCAGTCGCTGACGCCGCTGCTGAAGACTTCCCCGCTGTAGACGATGCGGGCGGAGCGAAATCTCCCAACGCCGTCGCCCCCCCTCATCATCCCCCTCCTCCTCCTCCGTGTCGTACCACCACCCCTCCTTACCGTCACCGTCACCGTCGCCGGCGCGGCCGGGCAGCGGGCGCAAGAGCGCAGCGCAAGCGCAGAGGTTGAGGCTGATGCCGGAGCTGACGAGCATGGCGCCGCGCCAGCCGAAGGCGGCGCCCAGCGCCTGCAGCGCCACGTTGGCGATGAAGGTGCCGGCGCCGGTGCCCGTCGTGCTGAGGCCTTGCGCCAGGGCCCGCCGGCGCCGCTGGAAGTACTGCCCAACGGCCACGACGGCGGGCAGGTAGGAGAGGCCCATGCCGATACCTGCGTGGTGACGTGGGGGGGGAGGTGGGTGGGTGGGTGAGTGAGTGGCTTGCTGGGTGAGTGGGTGGGTGGGTGGGTGAGTGAGTGGCTGGCTGGGTGGGTGGGTGAGTGGGTGAGTGAGTGAGTGAGTGGGTGGGTGGGTGGGTGAGTGAGTGGGTGGGTGGGTGGGTGAGTGAGTGAGTGAGTGGGTGGGTGAGTGAGTGGGTGAGTGGGTGGGTGGGTGAGTGGGTGGGTGAGTGGGTGAGTGGGTGAGTGGGTGAGTGAGTGAGTGGGTGAGTGGGTGGGTGAGTGGGTGGATGGGTGAGTGGGTGGGTGGGTGGGTGAGTGGGTGGGTGGGTGGGTGGGTGAGTGGGTGGGTGGGTGGGTGAGTGGGTGAGTGAGTTGGTGGGTGGGGTGAGTGGGTGGGTGGGTGAGTGGGTGGGTGGGTGAGTGGGTGAGTGAGTGGGTGGGTGGGTGAGTGGGTGAGTGAGTGGGTGGGTGGGTGAGTGAGTGAGTGGGTGGGTGAGTGAGTGAGTGGGTGGGTGGGTGAGTGAGTGGGTGGGTGGGTGGCTGGCTGGGTGAGTGGGTGGGTGGGTGAGTGAGTGAGTGAGTGGGTGAGTGAGTGGCTGGCTAGGTGAGTGGGTGGGTGGGTGAGTGAGTGAGTGGGTGGGTGAGTGAGTGGCTGGCTGGCTGGGTGAGTGGGTGGGTGGGTGAGTGAGTGGGTGGGTGGGTGGGTGAGTGAGTGGCTGGTTGGGTGAGTGGGTGGGTGAGTGGGTGGGTGAGTGAGTGGGTGGGTGAGTGAGTGGCTGGCTGGGTGAGTGGGTGGGTGGGTGGGTGAGTGAGTGAGTGGGTGGGTGAGTGAGTGGGTGGGTGGGTGAGTGAGTGGCTGGCTGGGTGAGTGGGTGGGTGGGGTGAGTGAGTGAGTGGGTGGGTGAGTCAGTGGGTGGCTGGGTGAGTGAGTGGGTGAGTGAGTGGCTAGCTGGGTGAGTGAGTGACTAGCTGGGTGAGCGAGTGGCTGGCTGGGTGAGTGCTGGTTTAGGTGACCGGCGATGCAGTGACGATTGGCGATGAGGTGACTGCCTGACGGACTGGGTGACTGACTGGGTGACTGACTGGGTGACTGACTGGGTGACTGACTGGGTGACTGACTGGGTGCCTGACGAGGTACCCCGGGGTCCGCTCACCTCCCAGAATGCCGAAGGACAGCAGCAGGAAGTGGATGCTCTGGGCTAAGGCGCTGATGCCCCAGGAGGCGGCCGTGATGACCCCGCCCACGAATGCCACGGGGCGGCAGCCATAGCGGTCCACCAGGTGGCCAGCCAGAGGGCCTGACACACGCAGTGACACACACAGTGACACACAGTGACAACAACAACCGCCATTCGCCACTAAGTGGCGGTGACGTCACCACGACGCTTGTGCCAGGCCATGTGCACCTTGAGGCCACGTGAAGTGTCGAACGCCCGCTGGCAGGAGGTCACGGGGCAGACCCAGCAGGTGCCATGGGTCGACTGACTGAGATGACCGAGATGACTGGCTGATGCACCACCTGTGCCCCCTACTGTGCCAAGTTGCTGTGCTTTAGCCACCCAGCGCTCCGCTCGTTGTTGTGAGCGTCGCTCCTCCGCCCTCCGTTATTGTTGGAGGGCGACTGCCTCCAACTGCCCAGTAGCGTCCTTCACGAGCCTCCTCCACAGAGGTCGATCTTGACACCGCTGTTACCAGGCATCGGCAAGTCCACTCAGCTCCACGTCCTCCTGTACCACATCACTCCATCTCTTCTCTAGCCCGTGCCGCGCCCGTTTAGCCCCCTCGATCCGGCCGAACAAAAGCTGTTTAGGCATGCGGTGCCTGGGCATGCGGGCTACATGGCCCAGCCAACGCAGCCTTGCCTGCCGGAGGAGCTCACCGATGGGACTTTGTCCAGATCTTTCAAGGTTATGTGAGCTCCTCACACAATCCAGCCTGGTTGAACCCAGGATGGATCGTAGGCAGGCCAGCCTAAATGTTTCTAACCGGCGAAGATGTCCCATTAGGGGGGTCCACGTTTCGCAAGCGTAGAGAAGGGAGGGAATGACTGTGGCCGAGAAGACCTGAAGCTTCATGAAAAGATAATGATTCGGAGTGAGACCTCTGCTGTCAAACCGGAGCTGGTCATGAGCACACTGCCCAGGTATGGGAAACTCTCCACTCTCTCCACAACTGCCCTATCACCAATTGGGAGTTGTGGGGGTGGAGTGCCCGATGGTACAAAATACCCAGGCAGGTGCTTAGTTTTGGTGGGGCTGATGGTAAGGCCCCACCTCTTAGTGGCACACTCCAGGTTCAGCAGCAGCGCCTCCAACTCCTCCTCTGAGTGAGCAGCTATTACCAAATCATCGGCATACATAACGTGGTTGACCAATAGGGAGCCGTCCCTTGACAGCACCCGGGTATCGATCAGCCTCCCATTATATCTGTACCAGATGGAAATTCCTCTGGTACAGCTCTTGAAGGCTTCACATACTACGTAGTCGAAATAGATGTTAAATAATGTGGGAGCCAGAGGACATCCCTGTCGCACCCCAAGGTGTACAGGGAAAGGCTCCGACTCCCGGCCACGTAGTTTGACCCGGGCCCGCTCAACATCACGAAGGTCCTTAATGATGGTGAGCAGAGGGTCAGGGACTCCGAAAGCACGAAGAACAACCCAGAGCCCAGGCCTACTGATGGTATCATCGGCCATGACCAGGTCAATAAAGCAGAGATGTAGGTCTTGTTGGAATTCCCTACACCTCTGTTGTAGCAGACGGACATAACATATGGCATCTGTGCAGGACCGCCCCCTTCCTGAAACCGCATTGGGGCTCCGCAAGCCTCTCCTCAGCGTGCCTAGCAAGGCGATGTTGAAAAATCGACCTAGGGGAGGCCCAGGACCGGTTCAGATAATCGTCCCTGGTGGTGTTGGTGGCCGTGAGCGGGAATCGAACTCGGGGGAGACCCAGCCACCTACGGGGTCTCCCCCACGTAACTCACCCAACCACTCACCCACCCACCCACTCACCCACCCACCCACTCACCCACCCACCCACTCACCCACCCACCCACTCACCCACCCACCCACCCCACTCACCCACTCACCCACCCCACCCACCCACCCACCCACTCACTCACTCACTCACCAACCCACCGACCCACTCACCCACCCACCCACTCACCCACCCACCACCAGCGTCACGCCCATGGACAGGGACCCCACCCACTCACCCACCCACCCACCCACTCACCCACCCACCCACCCACCCACTCACCCACCTACCCCACCCACCCACCCACCACTCACCCACCCACTCACCCCACCCACCCACTCACCCCACCCACTCACCCACCCACCCACCCACCCACTCACCCACCCACCCACTCACCCACCCACTCACCCACTCACCCACCCACTCACCCACTCACCCACCCACCCACCCACCCACTCACCCACCTACCCACCCACCCACTCACCCACCCACTCACCCACCCACCCACCCACTCACCCACCCACCCACTCACCCACCCACCCACCCACCCACTCACTCACCCACCCACTCACCCACCCACTCACCCACCCACCCACCCACTCACTCACCCACCCCACCCACTCACCCACCCACTCACCCACCCACCCACTCACCCACCCACCCACCCACCCACTCACCCACCCACCCACTCACCCACCCACCCACCCCCACTCACCCACCCACCCACTCACCCACCCACCCACCCACCCCACCCACTCACCCACTCACCCACCCACCCACCCACCCACTCACTCACTCACTCACCAACCCACCGACCCACTCACCCACCCACCCACTCACCCACCCACCACCAGCGTCACGCCCATGGACAGGGACCCCACCCACTCACCCACCACCCACCCACCCACCCACCCACTCACCCACCTACCCACCCACCCACCCACCCACTCACCCACCCACTCACCCACCCACCCACTCACCCACCCACTCACCCACCCACCCACCCACTCACCCACCCACCCACTCACCCACCCACTCACCCACCACCCACCCACTCACCCACTCACCCACCCACCCACCCACCCACCCACCCACCCACTCACCCACCTACCCACCCACCCACCCACTCACCCACCCACTCACCCACCCACCCACCCACTCACCCACCCACCCACTCACCCACCCACCCACCCACCCACCCACCCACTCACTCACCCACCCACTCACCCACCCACTCACCCACCCACCCACCCACTCACTCACCCACCCACCCACTCACCCACCCACTCACCCACCCACCCCACTCACCCACCCACTCACCCACCCACTCACCCACCCACCCACCTCACCCACCCACCCACTCCACCCACCCACCCACCCACCCACCCACTCACCCACCCACCCACCCACTCACCCACCCACCCACCCACTCACCCACCCACCCACTCACTCACCCACCCACTCACTCACCCACCCACCCACCCACCCACTCACCCACCACTCACCCACCCCCACTCACCCACCCACCCACCCACCCACCCACTCACCCATCCACTCACCCACCCACTCACCCACCCATTCACCCACCCACCCACCCACTCACTCACCCACCCACCCACTCACCCATCCACTCACCCATCCACTCACCCACCCACCCACTCACCCACCCACCCACCCACTCACCCACCCACCCACTCACCCACCCACTCACCCACTCACCCACCCACTCACCCACTCACCCACCCACCCACCCACCCACCCA
>NW_027620443.1:17500-33173 GCF_964198595.1 Lampetra fluviatilis | reverse complement strand
ACTCACTCGCCCACCTACTCACCCACCCACTCACCCACCCACTCACTTCACCCACCCACTCACTCACTCACTCACCCACCCACTAACCCACCCACTCACTCACCCACCCACTCACCCACCCACCCACTAACCCTTCCACTCACCCCACCCCCACTCACCCTTCACTCACCCACCCACTCACCCACCCACTCACCCACCCACTCACCCACCCACCCACACACCCACTCACCCACTCACCCACCCCACTCACCCCCACTCACCCACTCACCCACTACTCACCCACCCACTCACCCACCCACCCCACTCACCCACCCACCTACTCACTGTCTCACTCACCCACTCACTCACTCACTCACCTACTCACCCTCCCACTCACCCACCCACCTACTCACTGTCTCACTCACCCACCCACTCACTGTCTCACTCACCCACTCACTCACTCACTCACCTACTCACCCTCCCACTCACCCACCCACCTACTCAACCACCTACTCACCCCTCCCACTCACCCACTCACCCACCCACCCAACCACCCACTCACCCTCCCACTCACCCGCCCTTCCACCCACCCACCAATTCACCCGCTCACTCACCCACCCACCCACTCACCCGCTCACTTACTCACCCTCCCACTCACACCGCCCTCTCTTTCACCTGCTCACTCACTCTCTCGCTCTATCGCCCGCTCGCCCGCCACTCACTCTTTCACTCACCCACCCCACTCACCCACCCACTCACCCACCCACTCACCCACCCACTCACTCACTCTCTCGCTCTCTCGCCCGCTTCGCCCGCCCACTCACTCTCTCACTCACTCACCCACTCACCCACCCACCCACCCACTCACCCACCCACCCACCCACTCACCCACCCACCCACCCACCCACCCACTCACCCATCCACCCACCCACTCACCCACCCACCCACTCACCCACCCACCCACTCACCCACCCACCCACCCACTCACACACCACCCACCCACCCACCCACCCACCCACCCACTCACCCACCCATTCACCCACCCACCCATTCACCCATCCACTCACCCACCCCACTCACCCACTCACCCACCCACCCAACCACCCACTCACCCACCCACTTACCCACCCACTCACCACCCACCACCCACCCACCCACGCTCACTCACCCACCCACTCACCCACTCACCCACCCACCCACCCACCCCACCCACTCACCCACCCACCCACCCACCCACTCACCCACCCACCCACCCACTCACCCACCCACCCACCCACTCACTCACTCACCCACCCACCCATTCCCCCACCCACTCACTCACCCACCCACCCACTCACTCACTCACCCACCCACCCACTCACCCACCCACCCACCCACTCACCCACCCACCCACCCACCTACTCACCCCCCCCTCCACCCCCCCCCCACCCACTCACCCACCCACTCACCCACCCACTCACCCACCCACCCACTCACCCACTCACCCACCCACTCACCCACCCCACTCACCCACCCACCCACTCACTCACCCACCCACCCACCCACCCACCCACTCACCCACCCACCCACTCACCCACCCACCCACTCACTCATCCACCTACTCAACCACCCACTCACCTACCCACTCACCCACGCCACTCATCCACCCACCCACCCACTCACCCACCCCACTCACCCACCCACCCACTCACCCACCCACCCACCACTCACTCACACCACCTACTCACCCACCTACTCACCCACCCACTCACCTACCCACTCACCTACCCATCTCACCCACCCACCTACCCACCCACTCACCCACCCACCCACTCATCCACCCACCCACCCACCCACTCACCCACCCACCCACTCACCCACCCACCCACTAACCCTTCCACTCACCCACCTACTCACCCTTCCACTCACCCACCCACTCACCCACCCACTCACCCACCTACTCACCCTTCCACTCACCCACCTACTCACCCTTCCACTCACCCACCCACCTACTCACCCTTCCACTCACCCACCCACTCACCCACCCACTCACCCACCCACTCACCCACCTACTCACCCACCCACTCACCCACCCAACCTCACTCACTCACCCACCTCACTCTCCACTCACCCACTCACTCACCCACACCACTCACCTACCCACTCACTACCCACTCCACTCATCCACCCACTCACCCACCCACCCACCCACTCACTCACGCCACCTACTCACCCACCCACTCACCCACCCACTCACTCACCCACCCACCCACCCCACCCACTCACCCACTCACTCACTCACCCACCCACTCACTCACCCACTAACCCTTCCACTCACCCACCCACTCACCCTTCCACTCACCCACCCACTCACCCACCCACTCACCCACCCACTCACCCACCTACTCACCCTTCCACTCACCCACCCACTCACCCACCCACTCACCCACCCACTCACCCACCTACTCACTCCACTCCACTCACCCACCCACCCACTCACTCACCCACCCACCCACCCACCCACCCACCCCACTCACCCACTCACTCACCCACGCCACACCCACCCACTCACCCACTCACTCACCCACTCCACTCACCTACCTACTCACCCACCCACTCATCCACCCACTCACCCACCCACCCACTCACTCACCCACCTACTCACCCACCCACTCACCCACCCACTCACTCACCCACCCACTCACTCACCCACCCACTCACCCACTCACCCACCCACTCACTCACCCCACCCACTCACTCACCCACCCACTCACCCACCCACCCTCACCACACCCCACTCACCCACTCACCCACCCACTCACTCACCCACCCACTCACTCACCCACCCACTCACCCACCCACCCACTAACCCTTCCACTCACCCACACCACTCACCCTTCCACTCACCCACCCACTCACCCACCCACCCACCCACCCACTCACCCACTCACCCACCCACCCACTCACCCATCCACCCACCCACTCACCCACCCACCCACTCACCCACCCACCCACCCACTCACCCCACCCACCCACCCACCCACCCACTCACCCACCCATTCACCCACCCACCCATTCACCCACCCACTCACCCACCCACTCACCCACTCACCCACCCACCCAACCACCCACTCACCCACCCACTTACCCACCCACTCACCCACCCACCCACCCACTCACCCACCCACCCACCCACCCACTCACCCACCCACTCACCCACCCACCCACCCACCCACTCACCCACCCACCCACCCACACACCCACCCACCCACCCACTCACCCACCCACCCACCCACTCACTCACTCACCCACCCACCCACCCATTCCCCCACCCACTCACTCACCCACCCACCCACTCACTCACTCACCCACTCACCCACTCACCCACCCACCCACTCACCCACTCACCCACCCACCCACCCACCCACCTACTCACCCCCCCCTCCACCCCCCCCCACCCACTCACCCACCCACCCACCCACCCACTCACCCACCCACTCACCCCACCCACCCACTCACCCACTCACCCACCCACTCACCCACCCACTCACCCACCCACTCACCCACCCACACCACTCACCCACCTACCCACCCACCCACCCCACTCACCCACCCACCCACTCACTCACCCACCTACTCAACCACCCACTCACCTACCCACTCACCCACCCACACTCATCCACCACCACCCACCCACTCACCCACCCACTCACACCACCCACCCCACTCACCCACCCACCCACTCACTCACCCACACCACCCACCATTCCCCCACCCACCCACTCACCCACCCCACCCACCCACCCACTCACTCACTCACTCACCCACCCACACCACCCACTCACCCACCCACCCACTCACCCACCCACCCACCCACTCCACCTACTCACCCCCCCCTCCACCCCCCCCCCCACCCACTCACCCACCCACCCACCCACCCACTCACCCACCCACTCACCCACCCACCCACTCACCCACTCACCCACCCACTCACCCACCCACTCACCCACCCACTCACCCACCCACTCACCCACCCTCACCACCCCCACTCACCCACCCACCCACCCACTCACCCACCCACCCACCCACCCACCCACTCACCCACCCACCCACCCACCCACCCACTCACCCACCCACCCACTCACTCACCCCACCTACTCACCCACCCACTCACCTACCCACTCACCCACCCACTCATCCACCCACCCACCCACTCACCCACACCACTCACCCACCCACCCACTCACCCACCCACCCACTCACTCACCCACCTACTCACCCACCTACTCACCCACCCACTCACCTACCCACTCACCTACCCCACACACACCCACCCACCTACCCACCCACTCACACCACCCACCCACTCATCCACCCACCCACCCACTCACCCACCCACCCACTAACCCTTCCACTCACCCACCTACTCACCCTTCCACTCACCCACCCACTCCACCCACCCACTCACCCACCTACTCACCCTTCCACTCACCCACCTACTCACCCTTCCACTCACCCACCCACCTACTCACCCTTCCACTCACCCACCCACTCACCCACCCACTCACCCACCCACTCACCCACCTACTCACCCACCCACTCACCCACCCACCCACTCACTCACCCACCCACCCACTCACCCACCCACTCACTCACCCCACCCACTCACCTACCCACTCACCCACCCACTCATCCACCCACCACTCACCCACCCACCCACTCACTCACCCACCACTACTCACCCACCCACTCACCACCCACTCACCTCACCACCCACCCACCCACCCACCACTCACCCACTCACCACTCACCCACCACTCACTCACCACCCACTCACTCACCCTCACCACTACCCTTCCACTCACCCACCCACTCACCCTTCCACTCACCCACCCACTCACCCACCCACTCACCCACCCACTCACCCCACCTACTCACCCTTCCACTCACCCACCCACTCACCCACCCACTCACCCACCCACTCACCCACCTACTCACCCACCCACTCACCACCCACCCACCTCACTCACCCACCCACCCACTCACTCACCCACCCACCCACCCACCCCACCCACCCACCCACCCACTCACCCACTCACTCACCCACCCACTCACCTACCTACTCACCCACCCACTCATCCACCCACTCACCCACCCACCCACTCACTCACCCACCTACTCACCCACCCACTCACCCACCCACTCACTCACCCACCCACTCACCTCTCCACCCACTCACCCACTCACCCACTCACCCACCCACTCACTCACCCACCCACTCACTCACCCACCCACCCACTCACCCACCCCACCCACCCACCCACCCACTAACCCTTCCACTCACCCACCCACTCACCCTTCCACTCACCCACCCACTTCACCCACCCACCCACCCACTCACCCACCCACCCACCCACTCACCCCACTCACCCACCCACTCACCCACCCGCCCACTCACTCGCCCACCTACTCACCCACCCACTCACCCACCCACTCACTCACCCACCCACTTACTCACTCACCCACCCACTCACCCACCCACTCACTCACCCACCCACTCACCCACCCACCCACTAACCCTTCCACTCACCCACCCACTCACCCTTCCACTCACCCACCCACTCACCCACCCACTCACCCTCCCACTCACCCACCCACTCACCCACCCACCCACTCACCCACTCACCCACCCACCCACTCACCCACTCACCCACCCACTCTCCCACCCACTCACCCACCTACTCACTCCACCCACTCACCACCCACCCACTCACCCACCCACCCCACCCACTCACCCACCCACCCACTCACCCACCCACCCACCCACTCACTCACCCACCCACTCACCCACTCACTCACCACCTACTCACACCCACCCACTCACCCACCCACTCACTCACCCACCCACTCACTCACTCACACACCCACCCACCCTCACTCACTCACCCACCCACCCACTCCACCCACTCACCCACTCACCCACCCACCCACTCACCCACCACCCACCCACCCACCACTCACCACCCACCACTCACACACCCACCCACCCACACTCACCCACCCACTCACCCACCACTCACCACCCACCCACTCACCTACCACTCACCCACCCACTCACTCACCCACCCACTCACTCACTCACTCACCCACACCCACCCACTCACCCACTCACCAACCCACCTACTCACCCACCCACTCACCCACCCACCCACTCACTCACCCACCCACCCACCCACTCACCCACTCACTCACCCACCCACTCACCTACCTACTCACCCACCCACCCACTCACTCACCCACCCACTCACCCACCCACCCACCCACTCACCCACCCACCCACCCACCCACTCACCCACCCACCCACCCACCCACCCACCCACTCACTCACCCACCCACCCACCCACCCACTCACCCACTCACCTACCTACTCACCCACCCACTCACTCACCCACCCACCACTCACTCACTCACTCACTCACCCACCCACCCACTCACCCACTCACCCACCCACCTACTCACCCACCCACTCACCCACCCACCCACTCACTCACCCACCCACCCACTCACCCACCCACCCACTCACTCACCCACCTACTCACCTACCCACTCACCCACCCACCCACTCACCTACCTACTCACCCACCCACCCACTCACTCACCCACCCACTCACCCACCCACCCACCCACTCACCCACCCACCCACCCACTCACTCACCCACCCACCCACCCACCCACTCACCCACTCACCCACCCACTCACCCACTCACCTACCTACTCACCCACCCACTCACTCACCCACCCACTCACTCACTCACTCACTCACCCACCCACCCACTCACCCACTCACCCACCCACCTACTCACCCACCCACTCACCCACCCACCCACCCACTCACCCACCCACCCACCCACCCACTCACCCACCCACCCACCCACTCACTCACCCACCCACCCACTCACCCACCCACCCACCCACTCACCTACCTACTCACCCACCCACTCACTCACCCACCCACTCACTCACTCACTCCCACCCACCCACCCACTCACCCACTCACCCACCCACCTACTCACCCACCCACTCACCCACCCACCCACTCACTCACTCACTCACCCACCCACCCACTCACCCACTCACCTACTCACCCACCCACTCACCCACCCACTCACCCACCCACCCACCCACTCACTCACCCACCCACCCACCCACTCACCCACCCACCCACTCACTCACCCACCCACCCACTCACCCACCTACTCCCCTCCCCCCTCCCACAGTGAACCCTGCTGCCTGCAGCAGCAGCAGTGCGGTGATCTTCATGCAGCAGGAGGCGCCGTAGCTGCCACACGCCCCTCACGCCGCTAGGGATTGTGGGAAGTCTCGAGGGGACCACGTGACCATGGCCCCTCCCCCCTCCTCCTGAGCAGCATCGGTGGTGATGATGGTGGTGATGATGGTGGTGATGGTGGTGATGGTGGTGATGATGGTGATGATGATGATGATGGTGGTGATGATGGTGGTGGTGGTGATGATGGTGATAATGATGGTGGTGATAATGATGGTGGTGATGATGGTGATGATGGTGATGATGGTGATGATGATGATGGTGATGATGGTGGTGGTGATGATGATGGTGATGATGGTGGTGATGGTGATGATGATGGTGATGATGGTGGTGGTGATGGTATTGGTGTGCAGGGAGTGGTGGGTGTAGTGGTTAGCGCTACGCTACGCTACCCCCCGAGTTCGATTCCCGCTCACAGCCACCACCGTTGACGATTCTGTGAACCGGTCCTGGGCCTCCCCTAGGCCGACTCAGCCTCAAACGAGTGTACCTGGTCTAGCGGTGGTGGTGTACTGAACATCGCCACTGAGGTAGCGCTGTTGCTACTGAGAGCACTTGCCCCTACAGTCCTGTCAGAGGCTACCTGGGAGAGCTTTCATCTTCTTGGTTCTTTCGGTAAAGTCATCACGTAGAAGGGAAGTAATAAAATAATAAAAATAAAACATAATAAAATTGTATTTTAATACTGAAGGGAAATAATAAAATTAAATAAAACATAATTAAACACAATTGTATTTTAATACTCAAGGGAAATAATTAAATAATAAAAATTTACTTAATAAAATACATTTCCATTTAAAGCTGTTCGTGACTGCAGGGATTCATCTTCTTGGTTCGTTCGGTAAAGTCATCACGTAGAAGGGAAATAATAAAATTAAATAAAAATAAAACATTATAAAATAATAAAAATAATAAAATAATGATACTATTCCATTTTTACATAATAAAAATAAAACATAATAAAATAAAAAAACAACATAATAAAATACAATTGTATTTGAAATAATAAAAACAAAACATAATAAAATAATTCTCGCGACGTTTCGGCCACAACGCAAGCAGCCGTCTGAATTGACCTGCTCTTCACCTGCGGACGGCTGCTTACGTTGTGGCCGAAACGTCGTGAGAATTGTATTTTATGTTTTATTTTATTATTTTATTATTTCAAATACAATTGTATTTCATTATGTTTTATTTTTATTATTTTATTACTTCCCTTCTACGCGATGACTTTACCGAAAGAACCAAGAAGATGAATCCCTGCAGTCACGAAAGCTTTACATCGAAATTTAATGTTTTATTTTTATTATTTAATTATGTTTTCTTTTTATTATTTAAAAATGGAATAGTATCATTATTTTATTATTTTTATTATTGTATAATGTTTTATTTGATTATTTCATTATTTCCCTTCTACGTGACGACTTTACCGAAAGAACCAAGAAGATGAATCCCTGCAGTCACGAAAGAAGCTTTCAATCGAAATTTAAGAATGTTTTATTTTAATATTTAATTATGTTGTATTTTTATTATTTAAAAATGGAATAGTATCATTATTTTATTATTTTTTTATTATTTTATTATGTTTTATTTTTATTATTTTATAATGTTTTTATTTTATTATTTTTATTATTTAATGTTTTATTTTTATTATTTTACAATGTTTTATTTGATTATTTCCCTTCTACGCGACGACTTTACCGAAAGAACCAAGAAGATGAATCCCTGCAGTCACGAAAGCTTTACATCGAAATTTGGGAGAGCTTTGTGTGTGTGTGCGCCACAGTGCCGGTAGCCTTCATAGGTGCTGCTGCTGCTGCTGTTACTGTTACTCAGCACTTGCCCCTACAGCTCTGTTGAGGCTACACGCGGTGGGGGGGAGCTTTGTCTTTGTTTTACACAGCGCGTTTGTGAGGTGCAATCGGAGAACATCAAAATCATCATCAACATCAACATCATCAACATCATCATCATCAACAACATCATCATCATCATAATCATCATCATCAACAACATCATCAACATCATCAACATCAACATCATCAACACAACATCATCATCATCAACATCATCAACATCATCATCATCAACATCAACATCATCAACATCACCATCATCATCAACATCATCAACATCATCATCATCATAATCATCACCATCATCAACATCATCATCATAATCATCATCAACATCATCATCATCATCATAATCATCACCATCATCAACATCATCATCATCAACATCATCATCATCAACATCAACATCAACATCATCAACACAACATCATCAACATCATCTACATCATCATCATCATCAACATCATCACCATCATCAACATCATCATCATCAACATCATCATCAACAACATCATCATCATCATCATCAACATCATCATCAACATCAACATCATCAACATCATCATCATCATAATCATCATCATCAACAACATCATCAACATCAACATCATCAACATCATCAACATCAACATCATCAACATCATCATCATCATCATCAACATCATCATCAATATCACCATCATCATCAACATCATCATCATCAACATCATTAACATCATCACCATCAACATCATCAACACAACATCATCATCATCATCATCAACAACATCAACATCATCATCAACATCATCATCATCATCACCATCATGAACATCATCATCATCAACATCATCATCAACAACATCATCAACATCACCATCATCATCATCATCAACATCACCAACATCATCATCAACATCACCATCATCAACATCATCATCAACATCATCAACATCACCACCATCAACATCATCAACATCATCATCAACATCACCATCATCAATATCATCATCATCACCACCATCATCACCATCATCAACATCATCAACATCACCACCACCATCATCAACATCACCACCATCATCACCATCACCACCATCAACATGATCAACATCATCACCATCATCAACATCACCACCACCATCATCACCACCACCATCACCACCACCATCACCACCACCATCACCACCACCATCATCAACATCATCATCACCACCACCACCATCACCACCATCACCACCATCACCACCACCATCATCAACAACATCACCACCATCACCACCATCACCACCACCATCATCACCACCACCATCATCACCACCACCATCACCACCATCATCAACATCACCACCACCATCATCACCACCATCACCATCACCACCATCACCATCATCACCACCACCACCATCACCACCATCACCACCACCATCATCAACAACATCACCACCATCACCACCATCACCACCATCACCACCACCATCATCACCACCACCATCATCATCACCATCACCACCATCATCACCATCACCACCATCACCACCATCATCACCATCATCACCATCACCACCATCATCACCATCACCACCATCACCACCATCATCACCATCATCACCACCACCATCACCACCATCACCACCATCACCACCACCACCATCACCACCATCACCATCATCACCATCATCACCACCATCACCATCACCACCATCACCACCACCACCATCACCACCATCGCCACCACCACCATCGCCACCATCACCACCATCACCATCATCATCACCATCATCACCATCACCACCATCACCACCACCACCACCATCACCACCACCATCACCACCACCACCATCACCACCACCATCACCACCACCATCACCACCACCACCATCACCATCACCACCATCACCACCACCACCATCACCACCATCACCACCACCATCACCACCATCACCACCACCATCACCATCACCACCACCATCACCACCATCACCATCACCACCACCATCACCACCATCACCACCACCACCATCACCACCATCACCACCATCACCATCACCACCACCATCACCACCATCACCACCATCACCACCACCACCATCACCACCACCACCATCACCACCACCATCACCACCACCATCACCACCACCACCATCACCATCACCACCATCACCACCACCATCACCACCACCACCATCACCACCATCACCACCACCATCACCACCATCAGCACCACCACCATCACCATCACCACCACCATCACCACCATCACCACCACCACCATCACCACCATCACCACCATCACCACCATCACCATCACCACCACCATCACCACCATCACCACCACCACCATCACCACCACCACCATCACCACCATCACCACCATCACCACCATCATCACCATCGTTGTCAATAAACAAGCAGTTTGTGAAGTCCCCGTGGTTGCGCTGTGGATGGACTGGGCTCGGACACAGCAATGTGGAATGTCATTTTTAGTACAAATGTGGTCGATGCGCGTACGTGTGTGAGCATGTGTGTGTCTGTGTGTGAGTGTAAGTGTGTTTGAGTGTGTGTGTAGTGTGTGTAGTGTGTGTAGTGTGTGTAGTGTGTGAGTGTGAGAGTGTGTGTGAGTGTGCGTGTGAGAGTGTGTGAGTGTGTGTGAGTGTGTAGTGTGTTTGCAGTGTGTGTGTGTGAGTACGTGTGTGTGAGTGTGTAGTGTGTGTGTGTAGTGTGTGTAGTGTGTGTGTGTAGTGTGTGTGTGAGTGTAAGTGTGTTTGAGTGTGTGTGTAGTGTGTGTAGTGTGTGTGTGTGAGAGTGTGTGTGTGTGCAGTGAGTGTGTAGTGTATGAGTGTGTAGTGTGTGTGAGTGTGTAGTGTGTGTGTGTAGTGTGTGTGTGAGCATGTGTGTGTCTGTGTGTGAGTGTAAGTGTGTTTGAGTGTGTGTGTAGTGTGTGTAGTGTGTGTGTGTGCAGTGAGTGTGTAGTGTAGTGTGTGCGAGCATGTGTGTGTGTGAGTGTGTAGTGTGTGTGTGTAGTGTGTGTGTGTGAGTGTGTAGTGTGTGTGTGTGTGAGTGTGTAGTGTGTGTGAGTGTGTAGTGTGTGTGTGTAGTGTGTGTGTGTGAGTGTGTAGTGTGTGTGTGTGTGAGTGTGTGAGTGTGTAGTGTGTAGTGTGTGTGTGTGTGAGTGTGTAGTGTGTAGTGTGTGTGTGTGTGAGTGTGTAGTGTGTGTGTGTAGTGTGTGTAGTGTGTGTGTGTGTAGTGTGTGTGTGTGTGAGTGTGTGAGTGTGTAGTGTGTAGTGTGTGTAGTGTGTGTGTGTGTAGTGTGTGTAGTGTGTGTGTGTGTGAGTGTGTAGTGTGTAGTGTGTGTGTGTGTGAGTGTGTAGTGTGTAGTGTGTGTGTGTAGTGTGTGTGTGTGAGTACGTGTGTGTGAGTGTGTAGTGTGTGTGTGTGTGAGTGTGTAGTGTGTGTGTGTAGTGTGTGTGTGTGTGTGAGAGTGTAGTGTGTGTAGTGAGTGTGTAGTGTAGTGTGTAGTGTAGTGTGTGTGTGAGAGTGTAGTGTGTGTAGTGAGTGTGTAGTGTAGTGTGTAGTGTAGTGTGTGCGAGCATGTGAGTGTGTGAGTGTGTAGTGTGTGTGTGTGTAGTGTGTGTGAGTGTGTAGTGTGTGTGTGTGAGAGTGTGTAATGTGTGAGTGTGTGTAGTGTGTGTAGTGTGTGTGTAGTGTGTGTGTGTGTAGTGTGTGAGAGTGTGTAGTGTGTGTGTGTAGTGTGTGTAGTGTGTGTGTGTGTGTAGTGTGTGTGTGAGTGTGTGTAGTGTGTGTAGTGTGTGTAGTGTGTGTGTGTGTAGTGTGTGTGTGAGTGTGTGTAGTGTGTGTGTGTGTGAGTGTGTAGTGTGTGTGTGTAGTGTGTGTAGTGTGTGTGTGTGTGTGTGAGTACGTGTGTGTGTGTGTGAGTGTGTAGTGTGTGAGTGTGAGAGTGTAGTGTGTGTGTGAGTGTGTGTGTAGTGTGTGTAGTGTGTGTGTGTGAGAGTGTGTGTGTGTGCAGTGAGTGTGTAGTGTGTGTAGTGTGTGTGTGTGTGAGTGTGTAGTGTGTGAGTGTGAGAGTGTAGTGTGTGTGTGAGTGTGTGTGTAGTGTGTGTAGTGTGTGTGTGTGAGAGTGTGTGTGTGTGCAGTGAGTGTGTAGTGTGTAGTGTGTGCGAGCATGTGTGTGTGTGTGTGAGAGTGTGAGTATGTGTGTGTTTGAGTGTGTGTGTAGTGTGTGTAGTGTGTGTAGTGTGTGAGTGTGAGAGTGTGTGTGAGTGTGCGTGTGAGAGTGTGTGAGTGTGTGTGAGTGTGTAGTGTGTGTAGTGTGTGTGTGTGTGTCTGTGTGTGAGTGTAAGTGTGTTTGAGTGTGTGTGTAGTGTGTGTAGTGTGTGTGTGTGAGAGTGTGTGTGTGTGCAGTGAGTGTGTAGTGTAGTGTGTAGTGTAGTGTGTGCGAGCATGTGTGTAGTGTGTGTGTGTGTGTAGTGTGTGTGTGTAGTGTGTGTGTGTGTGTAGTGTGTGTGTGTGTGTAGTGTATGTGTGCGAGCATGTGTGTGTGTGAGTGTGTAGTGTGTGTGTGTGTGTGTAGTGTGTGTAGTGTGTGTGTGTGTGAGTGTGTAGTGTGTGTGTGTGAGTGTGTAGTGTGTGTGTGTGTGTGTAGTGTGTGTAGTGTGTGTGTGTGTGAGTGTGTAGTGTGTGTGTGTGTGTGAGAGTGTGAGTGTGTAGTGTGTGTGTGTGAGAGTGTGAGTGTGTGCAGTGAGTGTGTAGTGTAGTGTGTAGTGTAGTGTGTGCGAGCATGTGAGTGTGTGAGTGTGTAGTGTGTGTGTGTGTGAGTGTGTAGTGTGTGTGTGTGTGAGTGTGTAGTGTGTGTGTGTGAGAGTGTGTACGTGTGTGTGAGTGTGTAATGTGTGTGTAGTGTGTAGTGTGTGTAGTGTGTGTGTGTGTGAGTACGTGTGTGTGTGTGTGAGTGTGTAGTGTGTGTGTGTGAGTGTGTAGTGTGTGTGTGTAGTGTGTGTAGTGTGTGTGTGTGAGAGTGTAGTGTGTGTGTGAGTGTGTAGTGTGTGTGTGTAGTGTGTGTAGTGTGTGAGTGTGAGAGTGTAGTGTGTGTGTGAGTGTGTAGTGTGTGTGTGTAGTGTGTGTAGTGTGTGTGTGTGAGAGTGTGTGTGTGTGCAGTGAGTGTGTAGTGTAGTGTGTGCGAGCATGTGTGTGTGTGTGAGAGCGTGCGTGTGTGTGAGTGTGTGTAGTGTGTGTAGTGTGTGTAGTGTGTGTGTGTGAGAGTGTGTGTGTTTGCAGTGAGTGTGTAGTGTAGTGTGTGTGTGTAGTGTGTAGTGTAGTGTGTGCGAGCATGTGTGTGTATGTGTGAGAGCGTGCGTGTGTGTGAGTGTGTGTAGTGTGTGTGTGTGAGTGTGAGAGTGTGTGTGAGTGTGCGTGTGTGTGAGTGTGTGTAGTGTGTGTAGTGTGTGTAGTGTGTGTATGTGTGTGTGTGTGCGAGCATGTGTGTATATGTGTGTGTGAGAGTGTGAGAGTGTGTGTGAGAGTGTGTGTGAGTGTGTGTGTGAGTATGTGAGTGAGTGTGTGTGTAGTGTGTGTGTGAGTGAGTGTGTGTGAGTGTGTGAGTATGTGTGTGAGAGTGAGAGTGTGTGTGTGAGTGAGTGTGTGTGTTTGAGTGTGTGTGAGTGAGTGTGTGTGAGTGTGTGAGTGAGTGTGTGTGAGAGTGAGAGTGTGTGTGAGTGTGTGAGTACGCGTGTGTGAGAGTACGCGTGTGTGAGTGTGTGTAGGTGTGTGTAGGTATGTGTGTGTGTGAGTGTGAGAGTGTGTGTGTGGGAGTGAGTGAGTGTGAGAGTGTGTGTGTGAGTGTGTGTGTGAGTGAGTGTGTGTGTGAGAGTGTGTGTGAGTGAGTGTGTATGAGAGTGTGTGAGTGTGTGTAGGTGTGTGTGTGTGTGTGAGTGTGTGTGTGAGTGTGTGTGAGAGTGTGAGTGTGTGTGAGTGAGTGTGTATGAGAGTGTGTGAGTGTGAGAGTGTGTGTGTGAGTGTGTGTGTGAGTGTGTGTGTGAGTGTGTGTGAGAGTGTGAGTGTGTGTGAGTGAGTGTGTATGAGAGTGTGTGAGTGTGAGAGTGTGTGTGTGAGTGTGTGTGTGAGTGTGTGTGTGAGTGAGTGTGAGAGTGTGTGTGTGAGAGTGTGTGTGAGTGAGTGTGTGTGAGTGTGTGTGAGTGAGTGTGTATGAGAGTGTGAGAGTGTGTGTGAGTGTGTGAGTACGCGTGTGTGAGAGTGTGTGAGTGTGTGTAGGTGTGTGTGTGTGCAGTGAGTGTGAGAGTGTGTGTGTGGGAGTGTGTGTGTGTGAGTGTGTGAGTATGTGTGCGAGCGTGCGTGTGAGTGTGTGTAGGTGTGTGTGTGTGTGAGAGTGTGTGTGTGAGTGTGTGTGAGAGTGTGTGAGTGTGTGTGAGTACGCGTGTGTGAGTATGTGAGTGCGAGTGTGTGCGAGCATGTGTGTGTATGTGTGTGTGAGAGTGTGTGTAGTATGTGTGCGAGCGTG